>NW_027474964.1:0-20833 GCF_050947335.1 Megachile rotundata | reverse complement strand
TGAGTTAGATTGATAATACTAAGAGTAGTGAGTATAGTAATTGTCGTTCTATCGATCATATAAGCATAATATGGCTAATAATATGAGTTAGATTGATAATAATAAGAGTAGTAAGTATAGTATTTGTCGTTCTATCGATCATATAAGCATAATATGGCTAATAATACGAGTTAGATTGATAATAATAAGAGTAATAAGTATAGTAATTGTCGTTCTATCGATCATTTAACCATAATATGGCTAATAATATGAGTTAGATTGATAATAATAAGAGTAATAAGTATAGTAATTGTCGTTCTCTCGATCATATAAGCACAATATGGCTAATAATATGAGTTAGATTGATAATAATAAGAGTAATAAGTACAGTAATTGTCGTTCTATCGATCATATAAGCATAATATGGCTAATAATATGAGTTAGATTGATAATAATAAGAGTAGTGAGTATAGTAATTCTCGTTCTATCGATCACATAAGCATAATATGGCTAATAATATGAGTTAGATTGATAATAATAAGAGTAATAAGTATAGTAATTGTCGTTCTATCGATCATATCGGCATAATATGGTTAATAATATGAGTTAGAGTGAAAATAGCGAGTGTAATAAGTATAGTAGTTGTCGTTCTATCGATCATATCAGCATAATATGGGTAATAATATGAGTTGGATTGATAATAATAAGAGTAATGAGTATAGTAATTGTAGTTCTATCGATCATATAAGCATAATATGGCTAATAATATGAGTAAGATTCATAATAATAAGAGTAATAAGTATAGTAATTGTCGTTCTATCGATCATTTAAGCATAATATGGCGAATAATATGAGTTGGGTTGATAAAAATAAGAATAATAAGTATAGTAATTGTCGTTCTGTCGATCACATAAGCATAATATGGCTAATAATATGAGTTAGATTGATAATAATAAGAGTAATAAGTATAGTAATTGTCGTTCTATCGATCATTTAAGCATAATATGGCGAATAATATGAGTTGGGTTGATAAAAATAAGAATAATAAGTATAGTAATTGTCGTTCTATCGATCATATAAGCATAATTTGGCTAATAATATGAGTTAGGTTGATAATAATAAGAGTAATAAGTATAGTAAATGTCGTGCTATCGATCATATCTGCATAATATGGTCAATAATATGAGTTAGATTGATAATAGTGAGTGTAATAAGTATAGTAATTGCCGTTCTATCGATAATATAAGCATAATATGGCTAATAATATGAGTTAGATTGATAATACTAAGAGTAGTGAGTATAGTAATTCTCGTTCTATCGATCATATAAGCATAATATGGCTAATAATATGAGTTAGATTGATAATACTAAGAGTAGTGAGTATAGTAATTCTCGTTCTATCGATCACATAAGCATAATATGGCTAATAATATGAGTTAGATTGATAATAATAAGAGTAATAAGTATAGTAATTGTCGTTCTATCGATCATATAAGCATAATATGGCTAATAATATGAGTTGGATTGATAATACTAAGAGTAGTGAGTATAGTAATTCTCGTTCTATCGATCATATAAGAATAATATGGCTAATAATATGAGTTAGATTGATAATAATAAGAGTGATAAGTAAAGTAATTGTCGTTCTATCGATCATATAAGCATAATAAGGCTAATAATATGAGTTAGAGTGATAATACTAAGAGTAGTGAGTATAGCAATTCTCATTCTATCGATCATATAAGCATAATATGGCTAATAATATGAGTTAGATTCATAATAATAAGAGTAATAAGTATAGTAATTGTCGTTCTATCGATCATTTAAGCATAATATGGCGAATAATATGAGTTGGGTTGATAAAAATAAGAATAATAAGTATAGTAATTGTCGTTCTATCAATCATATAAGCATAATATGGCTAATAATATGAGTTAGATTGATAATACTAAGAGTAGTGAGTATAGTAATTGTCGTTCTATCGATCATATAAGCATAATATGGCTAATAATATGAGTTAGATTGATAATAATAAGAGTAGTAAGTATAGTATTTGTCGTTCTATCGATCATATAAGCATAATATGGCTAATAATACGAGTTAGATTGATAATAATAAGAGTAATAAGTATAGTAATTGTCGTTCTATCGATCATTTAACCATAATATGGCTAATAATATGAGTTAGATTGATAATAATAAGAGTAATAAGTATAGTAATTGTCGTTCTCTCGATCATATAAGCACAATATGGCTAATAATATGAGTTAGATTGATAATAATAAGAGTAATAAGTACAGTAATTGTCGTTCTATCGATCATATAAGCATAATATGGCTAATAATATGAGTTAGATTGATAATAATAAGAGTAGTGAGTATAGTAATTCTCGTTCTATCGATCACATAAGCATAATATGGCTAATAATATGAGTTAGATTGATAATAATAAGAGTAATAAGTATAGTAATTGTCGTTCTATCGATCATTTAAGCATAATATGGCGAATAATATGAGTTGGGTTGATAAAAATAAGAATAATAAGTATAGTAATTGTCGTTCTATCGATCATATAAGCATAATATGGCTAATAATATGAGTTAGATTGATAATAATAAGAGTAGTAAGTATAGTATTTGTCGTTCTATCGATCATATAAGCATAATATGGCTAATAATACGAGTTAGATTGATAATAATAAGAGTAATAAGTATAGTAATTGTCGTTCTATCGATCATTTAACCATAATATGGCTAATAATATGAGTTAGATTGATAATAATAAGAGTAATAAGTATAGTAATTGTCGTTCTCTCGATCATATAAGCACAATATGGCTAATAATATGAGTTAGATTGATAATAATAAGAGTAATAAGTACAGTAATTGTCGTTCTATCGATCATATAAGCATAATATGGCTAATAATATGAGTTAGATTGATAATAATAAGAGTAGTGAGTATAGTAATTCTCGTTCTATCGATCACATAAGCATAATATGGCTAATAATATGAGTTAGATTGATAATAATAAGAGTAATAAGTATAGTAATTGTCGTTCTATCGATCATTTAAGCATAATATGGCGAATAATATGAGTTGGGTTGATAAAAATAAGAATAATAAGTATAGTAATTGTCGTTCTATCGATCATATAAGCATAATATGATTAATAATATGAGTAAGAATGATAATAATAAGAGTAATAAGTATAGTAATTGTCGTCCTATCGATCATATCTGCATAATATGGTTAATAATATGAGTTAGATTGATAATAGTGAGTGTAATAAGTATAGTGAATGTCGTTCTATCGATCATATCAGCATAATATGGGTAATAATATGAGTTGGATTGATAATAATAAGAGTAATGAGTATAGTAATTGTAGTTCTATCGATCATATAAGCATAATATGGCTAATAATATGAGTAAGATTCATAATAATAAGAGTAATAAGTATAGTAATTGTCGTTCTATCGATCATTTAAGCATAATATGGCGAATAATATGAGTTGGGTTGATAAAAATAAGAATAATAAGTATAGTAATTGTCGTTCTATCGATCATATAAGCATAATTTGGCTAATAATATGAGTTAGGTTGATAATAATAAGAGTAATAAGTATAGTAAATGTCGTGCTATCGATCATATCTGCATAATATGGTCAATAATATGAGTTAGATTGATAATAGTGAGTGTAATAAGTATAGTAATTGTCGTTCTATCGATAATATAAGCATAATATGGCTAATAATATGAGTTAGATTGATAATACTAAGAGTAGTGAGTATAGTAATTCTCGTTCTATCGATCATATAAGCATAATATGGCTAATAATACGAGTTAGATTGATAATAATAAGAGTAATAAGTATAGTAATTGTCGTTCTATCGATCATATCGGCATAATATGGTTAATAATATGAGTTAGAGTGAAAATAGCGAGTGTAATAAGTATAGTAGTTGTCGTTCTGTCGATCATATTAGCATAATATGGCGAATAATATGAGTTAGATTGATAATAGTAAGAGTAATAAGTATAGTAATTATCGTTCTATCGATCATATAAGCATAATATGGCTAATAATATGAGTTAGATTGATAATAATAAGAAGAGCAATGAGTATAGTAAATGTCGTTCTATCGATCATATTAGCATAATATGGCTAATAATATGAGTTAGAGTGATAATACTAAGAGTAGTGAGTATAGCAATTCTCATTCTATCGATCATATAAGCATAATATGGCTAATAATATGAGTTAGATTCATAATAATAAGAGTAATAAGTATAGTAATTGTCGTTCTATCGATCATTTAAGCATAATATGGCGAATAATATGAGTTGGGTTGATAAAAATAAGAATAATAAGTATAGTAATTGTCGTTCTATCAATCATATAAGCATAATATGGCTAATAATATGAGTTAGATTGATAATACTAAGAGTAGTGAGTATAGTAATTGTCGTTCTATCGATCATATAAGCATAATATGGCTAATAATATGAGTTAGATTGATAATAATAAGAGTAGTAAGTATAGTATTTGTCGTTCTATCGATCATATAAGCATAATATGGCTAATAATACGAGTTAGATTGATAATAATAAGAGTAATAAGTATAGTAATTGTCGTTCTATCGATCATTTAACCATAATATGGCTAATAATATGAGTTAGATTGATAATAATAAGAGTAATAAGTATAGTAATTGTCGTTCTCTCGATCATATAAGCACAATATGGCTAATAATATGAGTTAGATTGATAATAATAAGAGTAATAAGTACAGTAATTGTCGTTCTATCGATCATATAAGCATAATATGGCTAATAATATGAGTTAGATTGATAATAATAAGAGTAGTGAGTATAGTAATTCTCGTTCTATCGATCACATAAGCATAATATGGCTAATAATATGAGTTAGATTGATAATAATAAGAGTAATAAGTATAGTAATTGTCGTTCTATCGATCATATCGGCATAATATGGTTAATAATATGAGTTAGAGTGAAAATAGCGAGTGTAATAAGTATAGTAGTTGTCGTTCTATCGATCATATCAGCATAATATGGGTAATAATATGAGTTGGATTGATAATAATAAGAGTAATGAGTATAGTAATTGTAGTTCTATCGATCATATAAGCATAATATGGCTAATAATATGAGTAAGATTCATAATAATAAGAGTAATAAGTATAGTAATTGTCGTTCTATCGATCATTTAAGCATAATATGGCGAATAATATGAGTTGGGTTGATAAAAATAAGAATAATAAGTATAGTAATTGTCGTTCTATCGATCATATAAGCATAATATGGTTAATAACATGAGTTAGATTGATAATAGTAAGTGTAATAAGTATAATAATTGTTCTATCGATCACATAAGCATAATATGGCTAATAATATGAGTTAGATTGATATTAATAAGAGTAATAAGTATAGTAAGTGTCGTTCTGTCTATCATATATGTATAATATGGCTAATAATATGAGTTAGATTGATAATAGTAAGAGTAATAAGTATAGTAATTATCGTTCTTTCGATCACATAAGCATAATATGGCTACTAATATGAGTTAGATTGATAATAATAAGAGTAATAAGTATAGTAATTGTCGTTCTATCGATCATATTTGCATAATATGGTTAATAAAATGAGTTAGATTGATAATAATAAGAGTAATAAGTATAGTAATTGTCGTCCTATCGATCATATAAGCATAATATGGCTAATAATATGAGTTAGATTGATAATAATAAGACAAATAAGTATAGTAATTGCCGTCCTATCGATCATATAAGCATAATATGGCTAATAATATGAGTTAGATTGATAATAATAAGAGTAGTGAGTATAGTAATTGTCGTCCTATCGATCATATAAGCATAATATGGCTAATAATATGAGTTAGATTGATAATAGTGAGTGTAATAAGTATAGTAATTGTCGTTCTATCGATCACATAAGCATAATATGGCTAATAATATGAGTTAGATTGATAATAATAAGAGTAGTAAGTATAGTAATTGTCGTTCTGTCGATCATATAAGCATAATATGGCTAATAATATGAGTTAGATTGATAATAGTAAGAGTAATAAGTATAGTAATTATCGTTCTATCGATCATATAAGCATAATATGGCTAATAATATGAGTTAGATTGATAATAGTAAGAGTAATAAGTATAGTAATTATCGTTCTATCGATCATATTAGCATAATATGGCTAATAATATGAGTTAGATTGATAATAATAAGAGTAATGAGTATAGTAAATGTCGTTCTATCGATCATATAAGCATA
Source organism: Megachile rotundata (assembly GCF_050947335.1). NCBI lineage: Eukaryota > Metazoa > Arthropoda > Insecta > Hymenoptera > Megachilidae > Megachile > Megachile rotundata. The sequence goes on along the minus strand of NW_027474964.1, from coordinate 14,540 downwards.
ATATGGCTAATAATATGAGTTAGATTGATAATAGTAAGAGTAATAAGTATAGTAATTGTCGTTCTATCGATCATATCGGCATAATATGGTTAATAATATGAGTTAGAGTGAAAATAGCGAGTGTAATAAGTATAGTAGTTGTCGTTCTGTCGATCATATTAGCATAATATGGCGAATAATATGAGTTAGATTGATAATAATAAGAATAATAAGTATAGTAATTGTCGTTCTGTCGATCACATAAGCATAATATGGCTAATAATATGAGTTAGATTGATAATAATAAGAGTAATAAGTATAGTAATTGTCGTTCTATCGATCATTTAAGCATAATATGGCGAATAATATGAGTTGGGTTGATAAAAATAAGAATAATAAGTATAGTAATTGTCGTTCTATCGATCATATAAGCATAATTTGGCTAATAATATGAGTTAGGTTGATAATAATAAGAGTAATAAGTATAGTAAATGTCGTGCTATCGATCATATCTGCATAATATGGTCAATAATATGAGTTAGATTGATAATAGTGAGTGTAATAAGTATAGTAATTGCCGTTCTATCGATAATATAAGCATAATATGGCTAATAATATGAGTTAGATTGATAATACTAAGAGTAGTGAGTATAGTAATTCTCGTTCTATCGATCATATAAGCATAATATGGCTAATAATATGAGTTAGATTGATAATACTAAGAGTAGTGAGTATAGTAATTCTCGTTCTATCGATCACATAAGCATAATATGGCTAATAATATGAGTTAGATTGATAATAATAAGAGTAATAAGTATAGTAATTGTCGTTCTATCGATCATATAAGCATAATATGGCTAATAATATGAGTTGGATTGATAATACTAAGAGTAGTGAGTATAGTAATTCTCGTTCTATCGATCATATAAGAATAATATGGCTAATAATATGAGTTAGATTGATAATAATAAGAGTGATAAGTAAAGTAATTGTCGTTCTATCGATCATATAAGCATAATAAGGCTAATAATATGAGTTAGAGTGATAATACTAAGAGTAGTGAGTATAGCAATTCTCATTCTATCGATCATATAAGCATAATATGGCTAATAATATGAGTTAGATTCATAATAATAAGAGTAATAAGTATAGTAATTGTCGTTCTATCGATCATTTAAGCATAATATGGCGAATAATATGAGTTGGGTTGATAAAAATAAGAATAATAAGTATAGTAATTGTCGTTCTATCAATCATATAAGCATAATATGGCTAATAATATGAGTTAGATTGATAATACTAAGAGTAGTGAGTATAGTAATTGTCGTTCTATCGATCATATAAGCATAATATGGCTAATAATATGAGTTAGATTGATAATAATAAGAGTAGTAAGTATAGTATTTGTCGTTCTATCGATCATATAAGCATAATATGGCTAATAATACGAGTTAGATTGATAATAATAAGAGTAATAAGTATAGTAATTGTCGTTCTATCGATCATTTAACCATAATATGGCTAATAATATGAGTTAGATTGATAATAATAAGAGTAATAAGTATAGTAATTGTCGTTCTCTCGATCATATAAGCACAATATGGCTAATAATATGAGTTAGATTGATAATAATAAGAGTAATAAGTACAGTAATTGTCGTTCTATCGATCATATAAGCATAATATGGCTAATAATATGAGTTAGATTGATAATAATAAGAGTAGTGAGTATAGTAATTCTCGTTCTATCGATCACATAAGCATAATATGGCTAATAATATGAGTTAGATTGATAATAATAAGAGTAATAAGTATAGTAATTGTCGTTCTATCGATCATATCGGCATAATATGGTTAATAATATGAGTTAGAGTGAAAATAGCGAGTGTAATAAGTATAGTAGTTGTCGTTCTATCGATCATATCAGCATAATATGGGTAATAATATGAGTTGGATTGATAATAATAAGAGTAATGAGTATAGTAATTGTAGTTCTATCGATCATATAAGCATAATATGGCTAATAATATGAGTAAGATTCATAATAATAAGAGTAATAAGTATAGTAATTGTCGTTCTATCGATCATTTAAGCATAATATGGCGAATAATATGAGTTGGGTTGATAAAAATAAGAATAATAAGTATAGTAATTGTCGTTCTGTCGATCACATAAGCATAATATGGCTAATAATATGAGTTAGATTGATAATAATAAGAGTAATAAGTATAGTAATTGTCGTTCTATCGATCATTTAAGCATAATATGGCGAATAATATGAGTTGGGTTGATAAAAATAAGAATAATAAGTATAGTAATTGTCGTTCTATCGATCATATAAGCATAATTTGGCTAATAATATGAGTTAGGTTGATAATAATAAGAGTAATAAGTATAGTAAATGTCGTGCTATCGATCATATCTGCATAATATGGTCAATAATATGAGTTAGATTGATAATAGTGAGTGTAATAAGTATAGTAATTGCCGTTCTATCGATAATATAAGCATAATATGGCTAATAATATGAGTTAGATTGATAATACTAAGAGTAGTGAGTATAGTAATTCTCGTTCTATCGATCATATAAGCATAATATGGCTAATAATATGAGTTAGATTGATAATACTAAGAGTAGTGAGTATAGTAATTCTCGTTCTATCGATCACATAAGCATAATATGGCTAATAATATGAGTTAGATTGATAATAATAAGAGTAATAAGTATAGTAATTGTCGTTCTATCGATCATATAAGCATAATATGGCTAATAATATGAGTTGGATTGATAATACTAAGAGTAGTGAGTATAGTAATTCTCGTTCTATCGATCATATAAGAATAATATGGCTAATAATATGAGTTAGATTGATAATAATAAGAGTGATAAGTAAAGTAATTGTCGTTCTATCGATCATATAAGCATAATAAGGCTAATAATATGAGTTAGAGTGATAATACTAAGAGTAGTGAGTATAGCAATTCTCATTCTATCGATCATATAAGCATAATATGGCTAATAATATGAGTTAGATTCATAATAATAAGAGTAATAAGTATAGTAATTGTCGTTCTATCGATCATTTAAGCATAATATGGCGAATAATATGAGTTGGGTTGATAAAAATAAGAATAATAAGTATAGTAATTGTCGTTCTATCAATCATATAAGCATAATATGGCTAATAATATGAGTTAGATTGATAATACTAAGAGTAGTGAGTATAGTAATTGTCGTTCTATCGATCATATAAGCATAATATGGCTAATAATATGAGTTAGATTGATAATAATAAGAGTAGTAAGTATAGTATTTGTCGTTCTATCGATCATATAAGCATAATATGGCTAATAATACGAGTTAGATTGATAATAATAAGAGTAATAAGTATAGTAATTGTCGTTCTATCGATCATTTAACCATAATATGGCTAATAATATGAGTTAGATTGATAATAATAAGAGTAATAAGTATAGTAATTGTCGTTCTCTCGATCATATAAGCACAATATGGCTAATAATATGAGTTAGATTGATAATAATAAGAGTAATAAGTACAGTAATTGTCGTTCTATCGATCATATAAGCATAATATGGCTAATAATATGAGTTAGATTGATAATAATAAGAGTAGTGAGTATAGTAATTCTCGTTCTATCGATCACATAAGCATAATATGGCTAATAATATGAGTTAGATTGATAATAATAAGAGTAATAAGTATAGTAATTGTCGTTCTATCGATCATTTAAGCATAATATGGCGAATAATATGAGTTGGGTTGATAAAAATAAGAATAATAAGTATAGTAATTGTCGTTCTATCGATCATATAAGCATAATATGGTTAATAATATGAGTAAGAATGATAATAATAAGAGTAATAAGTATAGTAATTGTCGTCCTATCGATCATATCTGCATAATATGGTTAATAATATGAGTTAGATTGATAATAGTGAGTGTAATAAGTATAGTGAATGTCGTTCTATCGATCATATCAGCATAATATGGGTAATAATATGAGTTGGATTGATAATAATAAGAGTAATGAGTATAGTAATTGTAGTTCTATCGATCATATAAGCATAATATGGCTAATAATATGAGTAAGATTCATAATAATAAGAGTAATAAGTATAGTAATTGTCGTTCTATCGATCATTTAAGCATAATATGGCGAATAATATGAGTTGGGTTGATAAAAATAAGAATAATAAGTATAGTAATTGTCGTTCTATCGATCATATAAGCATAATTTGGCTAATAATATGAGTTAGGTTGATAATAATAAGAGTAATAAGTATAGTAAATGTCGTGCTATCGATCATATCTGCATAATATGGTCAATAATATGAGTTAGATTGATAATAGTGAGTGTAATAAGTATAGTAATTGTCGTTCTATCGATAATATAAGCATAATATGGCTAATAATATGAGTTAGATTGATAATACTAAGAGTAGTGAGTATAGTAATTCTCGTTCTATCGATCATATAAGCATAATATGGCTAATAATATGAGTTAGATTGATAATACTAAGAGTAGTGAGTATAGTAATTCTCGTTCTATCGATCACATAAGCATAATATGGCTAATAATATGAGTTAGATTGATAATAATAAGAGTAATAAGTATAGTAATTGTCGTTCTATCGATCATTTAAGCATAATATGGCGAATAATATGAGTTGGGTTGATAAAAATAAGAATAATAAGTATAGTAACTGTCGTTCTATCGATCATATAAGCATAATATGGCTAATAATACGAGTTAGATTGATAATAATAAGAGTAATAAGTATAGTAATTGTCGTTCTATCGATCATATAAGCATAATAAGGCTAATAATATGAGTTAGAGTGATAATACTAAGAGTAGTGAGTATAGCAATTCTCATTCTATCGATCATATAAGCATAATATGGCTAATAATATGAGTTAGATTCATAATAATAAGAGTAATAAGTATAGTAATTGTCGTTCTATCGATCATTTAAGCATAATATGGCGAATAATATGAGTTGGGTTGATAAAAATAAGAATAATAAGTATAGTAATTGTCGTTCTATCAATCATATAAGCATAATATGGCTAATAATATGAGTTAGATTGATAATACTAAGAGTAGTGAGTATAGTAATTGTCGTTCTATCGATCATATAAGCATAATATGGCTAATAATATGAGTTAGATTGATAATAATAAGAGTAGTAAGTATAGTATTTGTCGTTCTATCGATCATATAAGCATAATATGGCTAATAATACGAGTTAGATTGATAATAATAAGAGTAATAAGTATAGTAATTGTCGTTCTATCGATCATTTAACCATAATATGGCTAATAATATGAGTTAGATTGATAATAATAAGAGTAATAAGTATAGTAATTGTCGTTCTCTCGATCATATAAGCACAATATGGCTAATAATATGAGTTAGATTGATAATAATAAGAGTAATAAGTACAGTAATTGTCGTTCTATCGATCATATAAGCATAATATGGCTAATAATATGAGTTAGATTGATAATAATAAGAGTAGTGAGTATAGTAATTCTCGTTCTATCGATCACATAAGCATAATATGGCTAATAATATGAGTTAGATTGATAATAATAAGAGTAATAAGTATAGTAATTGTCGTTCTATCGATCATTTAAGCATAATATGGCGAATAATATGAGTTGGGTTGATAAAAATAAGAATAATAAGTATAGTAATTGTCGTTCTATCGATCATATAAGCATAATATGGTTAATAATATGAGTAAGAATGATAATAATAAGAGTAATAAGTATAGTAATTGTCGTCCTATCGATCATATCTGCATAATATGGTTAATAATATGAGTTAGATTGATAATAGTGAGTGTAATAAGTATAGTGAATGTCGTTCTATCGATCATATCAGCATAATATGGGTAATAATATGAGTTGGATTGATAATAATAAGAGTAATGAGTATAGTAATTGTAGTTCTATCGATCATATAAGCATAATATGGCTAATAATATGAGTAAGATTCATAATAATAAGAGTAATAAGTATAGTAATTGTCGTTCTATCGATCATTTAAGCATAATATGGCGAATAATATGAGTTGGGTTGATAAAAATAAGAATAATAAGTATAGTAATTGTCGTTCTATCGATCATATAAGCATAATTTGGCTAATAATATGAGTTAGGTTGATAATAATAAGAGTAATAAGTATAGTAAATGTCGTGCTATCGATCATATCTGCATAATATGGTCAATAATATGAGTTAGATTGATAATAGTGAGTGTAATAAGTATAGTAATTGTCGTTCTATCGATAATATAAGCATAATATGGCTAATAATATGAGTTAGATTGATAATACTAAGAGTAGTGAGTATAGTAATTCTCGTTCTATCGATCATATAAGCATAATATGGCTAATAATATGAGTTAGATTGATAATACTAAGAGTAGTGAGTATAGTAATTCTCGTTCTATCGATCACATAAGCATAATATGGCTAATAATATGAGTTAGATTGATAATAATAAGAGTAATAAGTATAGTAATTGTCGTTCTATCGATCATTTAAGCATAATATGGCGAATAATATGAGTTGGGTTGATAAAAATAAGAATAATAAGTATAGTAACTGTCGTTCTATCGATCATATAAGCATAATATGGTTAATAATATGAGTAAGAATGATAATAATAAGAGTAATAAGTATAGTAATTGTCGTCCTATCGATCATATCTGCATAATATGGTTAATAATATGAGTTAGATTGATAATAGTGAGTGTAATAAGTATAGTGAATGTCGTTCTATCGATCATATCAGCATAATATGGGTAATAATATGAGTTGGATTGATAATAATAAGAGTAATGAGTATAGTAATTGTAGTTCTATCGATCATATAAGCATAATATGGCTAATAATATGAGTAAGATTCATAATAATAAGAGTAATAAGTATAGTAATTGTCGTTCTATCGATCATTTAAGCATAATATGGCGAATAATATGAGTTGGGTTGATAAAAATAAGAATAATAAGTATAGTAATTGTCGTTCTATCGATCATATAAGCATAATTTGGCTAATAATATGAGTTAGGTTGATAATAATAAGAGTAATAAGTATAGTAAATGTCGTGCTATCGATCATATCTGCATAATATGGTCAATAATATGAGTTAGATTGATAATAGTGAGTGTAATACGTATAGTAATTGTCGTTCTATCGATAATATAAGCATAATATGGCTAATAATATGAGTTAGATTGATAATACTAAGAGTAGTGAGTATAGTAATTCTCGTTCTATCGATCATATAAGCATAATATGGCTAATAATATGAGTTAGATTGATAATACTAAGAGTAGTGAGTATAGTAATTCTCGTTCTATCGATCACATAAGCATAATATGGCTAATAATATGAGTTAGATTGATAATAATAAGAGTAATAAGTATAGTAATTGTCGTTCTATCGATCATATAAGCATAATATGGCTAATAATATGAGTTGGATTGATAATACGAAGAGTAGTGAGTATAGTAATTCTCGTTCTATCGATCATATAAGAATAATATGGCTAATAATATGAGTTAGATTGATAATAATAAGAGTGATAAGTACAGTAATTGTCGTTCTATCGATCATATAAGCATAATAAGGCTAATAATATGAGTTAGAGTGATAATACTAAGAGTAGTGAGTATAGCAATTCTCATTCTATCGATCATATAAGCATAATATGGCTAATAATATGAGTTAGATTCATAATAATAAGAGTAATAAGTATAGTAATTGTCGTTCTATCGATCATTTAAGCATAATATGGCGAATAATATGAGTTGGGTTGATAAAAATAAGAATAATAAGTATAGTAATTGTCGTTCTATCAATCATATAAGCATAATATGGCTAATAATATGAGTTAGATTGATAATACTAAGAGTAGTGAGTATAGTAATTGTCGTTCTATCGATCATATAAGCATAATATGGCTAATAATATGAGTTAGATTGATAATAATAAGAGTAGTAAGTATAGTATTTGTCGTTCTATCGATCATATAAGCATAATATGGCTAATAATACGAGTTAGATTGATAATAATAAGAGTAATAAGTATAGTAATTGTCGTTCTATCGATCATTTAACCATAATATGGCTAATAATATGAGTTAGATTGATAATAATAAGAGTAATAAGTATAGTAATTGTCGTTCTCTCGATCATATAAGCACAATATGGCTAATAATATGAGTTAGATTGATAATAATAAGAGTAATAAGTACAGTAATTGTCGTTCTATCGATCATATAAGCATAATATGGCTAATAATATGAGTTAGATTGATAATAATAAGAGTAGTGAGTATAGTAATTCTCGTTCTATCGATCACATAAGCATAATATGGCTAATAATATGAGTTAGATTGATAATAATATGAGTAATAAGTATAGTAATTGTCGTTCTATCGATCATATCGGCATAATATGGTTAATAATATGAGTTAGAGTGAAAATAGCGAGTGTAATAAGTATAGTAGTTGTCGTTCTATCGATCATATCAGCATAATATGGGTAATAATATGAGTTGGATTGATAATAATAAGAGTAATGAGTATAGTAATTGTAGTTCTATCGATCATATAAGCATAATATGGCTAATAATATGAGTAAGATTCATAATAATAAGAGTAATAAGTATAGTAATTGTCGTTCTATCGATCATTTAAGCATAATATGGCGAATAATATGAGTTGGGTTGATAAAAATAAGAATAATAAGTATAGTAATTGTCGTTCTGTCGATCACATAAGCATAATATGGCTAATAATATGAGTTAGATTGATAATAATAAGAGTAATAAGTATAGTAATTGTCGTTCTATCGATCATTTAAGCATAATATGGCGAATAATATGAGTTGGGTTGATAAAAATAAGAATAATAAGTATAGTAATTGTCGTTCTATCGATCATATAAGCATAATTTGGCTAATAATATGAGTTAGGTTGATAATAATAAGAGTAATAAGTATAGTAAATGTCGTGCTATCGATCATATCTGCATAATATGGTCAATAATATGAGTTAGATTGATAATAGTGAGTGTAATAAGTATAGTAATTGCCGTTCTATCGATAATATAAGCATAATATGGCTAATAATATGAGTTAGATTGATAATACTAAGAGTAGTGAGTATAGTAATTCTCGTTCTATCGATCATATAAGCATAATATGGCTAATAATATGAGTTAGATTGATAATACTAAGAGTAGTGAGTATAGTAATTCTCGTTCTATCGATCACATAAGCATAATATGGCTAATAATATGAGTTAGATTGATAATAATAAGAGTAATAAGTATAGTAATTGTCGTTCTATCGATCATATAAGCATAATATGGCTAATAATATGAGTTGGATTGATAATACTAAGAGTAGTGAGTATAGTAATTCTCGTTCTATCGATCATATAAGAATAATATGGCTAATAATATGAGTTAGATTGATAATAATAAGAGTGATAAGTAAAGTAATTGTCGTTCTATCGATCATATAAGCATAATAAGGCTAATAATATGAGTTAGAGTGATAATACTAAGAGTAGTGAGTATAGCAATTCTCATTCTATCGATCATATAAGCATAATATGGCTAATAATATGAGTTAGATTCATAATAATAAGAGTAATAAGTATAGTAATTGTCGTTCTATCGATCATTTAAGCATAATATGGCGAATAATATGAGTTGGGTTGATAAAAATAAGAATAATAAGTATAGTAATTGTCGTTCTATCAATCATATAAGCATAATATGGCTAATAATATGAGTTAGATTGATAATACTAAGAGTAGTGAGTATAGTAATTGTCGTTCTATCGATCATATAAGCATAATATGGCTAATAATATGAGTTAGATTGATAATAATAAGAGTAGTAAGTATAGTATTTGTCGTTCTATCGATCATATAAGCATAATATGGCTAATAATACGAGTTAGATTGATAATAATAAGAGTAATAAGTATAGTAATTGTCGTTCTATCGATCATTTAACCATAATATGGCTAATAATATGAGTTAGATTGATAATAATAAGAGTAATAAGTATAGTAATTGTCGTTCTCTCGATCATATAAGCACAATATGGCTAATAATATGAGTTAGATTGATAATAATAAGAGTAATAAGTACAGTAATTGTCGTTCTATCGATCATATAAGCATAATATGGCTAATAATATGAGTTAGATTGATAATAATAAGAGTAGTGAGTATAGTAATTCTCGTTCTATCGATCACATAAGCATAATATGGCTAATAATATGAGTTAGATTGATAATAATAAGAGTAATAAGTATAGTAATTGTCGTTCTATCGATCATTTAAGCATAATATGGCGAATAATATGAGTTGGGTTGATAAAAATAAGAATAATAAGTATAGTAATTGTCGTTCTATCGATCATATAAGCATAATATGGTTAATAATATGAGTAAGAATGATAATAATAAGAGTAATAAGTATAGTAATTGTCGTCCTATCGATCATATCTGCATAATATGGTTAATAATATGAGTTAGATTGATAATAGTGAGTGTAATAAGTATAGTGAATGTCGTTCTATCGATCATATCAGCATAATATGGGTAATAATATGAGTTGGATTGATAATAATAAGAGTAATGAGTATAGTAATTGTAGTTCTATCGATCATATAAGCATAATATGGCTAATAATATGAGTAAGATTCATAATAATAAGAGTAATAAGTATAGTAATTGTCGTTCTATCGATCATTTAAGCATAATATGGCGAATAATATGAGTTGGGTTGATAAAAATAGGAATAATAAGTATAGTAATTGTCGTTCTATCGATCATATAAGCATAATTTGGCTAATAATATGAGTTAGGTTGATAATAATAAGAGTAATAAGTATAGTAAATGTCGTGCTATCGATCATATCTGCATAATATGGTCAATAATATGAGTTAGATTGATAATAGTGAGTGTAATAAGTATAGTAATTGTCGTTCTATCGATAATATAAGCATAATATGGCTAATAATATGAGTTAGATTGATAATACTAAGAGTAGTGAGTATAGTAATTCTCGTTCTATCGATCATATAAGCATAATATGGCTAATAATATGAGTTAGATTGATAATACTAAGAGTAGTGAGTATAGTAATTCTCGTTCTATCGATCACATAAGCATAATATGGCTAATAATATGAGTTAGATTGATAATAATAAGAGTAATAAGTATAGTAATTGTCGTTCTATCGATCATTTAAGCATAATATGGCGAATAATATGAGTTGGGTTGATAAAAATAAGAATAATAAGTATAGTAACTGTCGTTCTATCGATCATATAAGCATAATATGGTTAATAATATGAGTAAGAATGATAATAATAAGAGTAATAAGTATAGTAATTGTCGTCCTATCGATCATATCTGCATAATATGGTTAATAATATGAGTTAGATTGATAATAGTGAGTGTAATAAGTATAGTGAATGTCGTTCTATCGATCATATCAGCATAATATGGGTAATAATATGAGTTGGATTGATAATAATAAGAGTAATGAGTATAGTAATTGTAGTTCTATCGATCATATAAGCATAATATGGCTAATAATATGAGTAAGATTCATAATAATAAGAGTAATAAGTATAGTAATTGTCGTTCTATCGATCATTTAAGCATAATATGGCGAATAATATGAGTTGGGTTGATAAAAATAAGAATAATAAGTATAGTAATTGTCGTTCTATCGATCATATAAGCATAATTTGGCTAATAATATGAGTTAGGTTGATAATAATAAGAGTAATAAGTATAGTAAATGTCGTGCTATCGATCATATCTGCATAATATGGTCAATAATATGAGTTAGATTGATAATAGTGAGTGTAATACGTATAGTAATTGTCGTTCTATCGATAATATAAGCATAATATGGCTAATAATATGAGTTAGATTGATAATACTAAGAGTAGTGAGTATAGTAATTCTCGTTCTATCGATCATATAAGCATAATATGGCTAATAATATGAGTTAGATTGATAATACTAAGAGTAGTGAGTATAGTAATTCTCGTTCTATCGATCACATAAGCATAATATGGCTAATAATATGAGTTAGATTGATAATAATAAGAGTAATAAGTATAGTAATTGTCGTTCTATCGATCATATAAGCATAATATGGCTAATAATATGAGTTGGATTGATAATACGAAGAGTAGTGAGTATAGTAATTCTCGTTCTATCGATCATATAAGAATAATATGGCTAATAATATGAGTTAGATTGATAATAATAAGAGTGATAAGTACAGTAATTGTCGTTCTATCGATCATATAAGCATAATAAGGCTAATAATATGAGTTAGAGTGATAATACTAAGAGTAGTGAGTATAGCAATTCTCATTCTATCGATCATATAAGCATAATATGGCTAATAATATGAGTTAGATTCATAATAATAAGAGTAATAAGTATAGTAATTGTCGTTCTATCGATCATTTAAGCATAATATGGCGAATAATATGAGTTGGGTTGATAAAAATAAGAATAATAAGTATAGTAATTGTCGTTCTATCAATCATATAAGCATAATATGGCTAATAATATGAGTTAGATTGATAATACTAAGAGTAGTGAGTATAGTAATTGTCGTTCTATCGATCATATAAGCATAATATGGCTAATAATATGAGTTAGATTGATAATAATAAGAGTAGTAAGTATAGTATTTGTCGTTCTATCGATCATATAAGCATAATATGGCTAATAATACGAGTTAGATTGATAATAATAAGAGTAATAAGTATAGTAATTGTCGTTCTATCGATCATTTAACCATAATATGGCTAATAATATGAGTTAGATTGATAATAATAAGAGTAATAAGTATAGTAATTGTCGTTCTCTCGATCATATAAGCACAATATGGCTAATAATATGAGTTAGATTGATAATAATAAGAGTAATAAGTACAGTAATTGTCGTTCTATCGATCATATAAGCATAATATGGCTAATAATATGAGTTAGATTGATAATAATAAGAGTAGTGAGTATAGTAATTCTCGTTCTATCGATCACATAAGCATAATATGGCTAATAATATGAGTTAGATTGATAATAATAAGAGTAATAAGTATAGTAATTGTCGTTCTATCGATCATATCGGCATAATATGGTTAATAATATGAGTTAGAGTGAAAATAGCGAGTGTAATAAGTATAGTAGTTGTCGTTCTATCGATCATATCAGCATAATATGGGTAATAATATGAGTTGGATTGATAATAATAAGAGTAATGAGTATAGTAATTGTAGTTCTATCGATCATATAAGCATAATATGGCTAATAATATGAGTAAGATTCATAATAATAAGAGTAATAAGTATAGTAATTGTCGTTCTATCGATCATTTAAGCATAATATGGCGAATAATATGAGTTGGGTTGATAAAAATAAGAATAATAAGTATAGTAATTGTCGTTCTGTCGATCACATAAGCATAATATGGCTAATAATATGAGTTAGATTGATAATAATAAGAGTAATAAGTATAGTAATTGTCGTTCTATCGATCATTTAAGCATAATATGGCGAATAATATGAGTTGGGTTGATAAAAATAAGAATAATAAGTATAGTAATTGTCGTTCTATCGATCATATAAGCATAATTTGGCTAATAATATGAGTTAGGTTGATAATAATAAGAGTAATAAGTATAGTAAATGTCGTGCTATCGATCATATCTGCATAATATGGTCAATAATATGAGTTAGATTGATAATAGTGAGTGTAATAAGTATAGTAATTGCCGTTCTATCGATAATATAAGCATAATATGGCTAATAATATGAGTTAGATTGATAATACTAAGAGTAGTGAGTATAGTAATTCTCGTTCTATCGATCATATAAGCATAATATGGCTAATAATATGAGTTAGATTGATAATACTAAGAGTAGTGAGTATAGTAATTCTCGTTCTATCGATCACATAAGCATAATATGGCTAATAATATGAGTTAGATTGATAATAATAAGAGTAATAAGTATAGTAATTGTCGTTCTATCGATCATATAAGCATAATATGGCTAATAATATGAGTTGGATTGATAATACTAAGAGTAGTGAGTATAGTAATTCTCGTTCTATCGATCATATAAGAATAATATGGCTAATAATATGAGTTAGATTGATAATAATAAGAGTGATAAGTAAAGTAATTGTCGTTCTATCGATCATATAAGCATAATAAGGCTAATAATATGAGTTAGAGTGATAATACTAAGAGTAGTGAGTATAGCAATTCTCATTCTATCGATCATATAAGCATAATATGGCTAATAATATGAGTTAGATTCATAATAATAAGAGTAATAAGTATAGTAATTGTCGTTCTATCGATCATTTAAGCATAATATGGCGAATAATATGAGTTGGGTTGATAAAAATAAGAATAATAAGTATAGTAATTGTCGTTCTATCAATCATATAAGCATAATATGGCTAATAATA
>NW_027474963.1:0-20833 GCF_050947335.1 Megachile rotundata | reverse complement strand
CTGTACTTATTACTGTTATTATTATCAATCTAACTCATATTATTAGCCATATTAATGCTTATATGATCGATAGAACGACAATTACTATACTCACTACTCTTATTATTATCAATCTAACTCATATTATTAGACATATTATGCTTATATTATCGATAGAACGACAATTACTGTACTTATTACACTCACTATTATCAATCTAACTCATATTATTAACAATATTATGCAGATATGATTGATAGCACGACATTTACTATACTTATTACTCTTATTATTATCAACATAAACTCATATTATTAGCCATATTATGCTTAAATGATCGATAGAACGACAATTACTATACTTATTACTCTTATTATTATCATCTAACTCATATTATTAGCCGTATTATGCTTAAATGATCGATAGAACGAAAATTACTATACTTATTACTCTTATTATTATGAATCTAACTCATATTATTAAGCATATTATGCAGATACGATCGATAGAACTACAATTACTATACTTATTACTCTTATTATTATCAATCTAACTCATATTACTAGCCGTATTATGCTTATATGATCGATAGAACGACAATTACTATACTTATTACTCTTATTATTATCAATCTAACTTACATTACTAGCCATATTATGCTTAAATGATCGATAGAACGACAATTACTATACATATTACTATTATTATTATAAATCTTACTCATATTATTAGCCATATTATGCTTATATGATCGATAGCAAGACATTTACTATACTTATTACTCTTATTATTATCAACCTAACTCATATTATTAGCCATATTATGCAGATATGATCGATAGAACGACAATTACTATACTTATTACTCTTATTATTATCAATCTAACTCATATTACTAGCCATATTATGCTTAAATGATCGATAGAACGACAATTACTATACTTATTACTCTTATTATTATCAATCTAACTCATATTATTAGCCATATTATGCTTATATGATCGATAGAACGACAATTACTATACTTATTACTCTTATTATTATCAATCTAACTCATATTATTAACCATATTATGCTTATATGATCGATAGAACGACAATTACTATACTTATTACTCTTATTATTATCAATCTATCTCATATTATTAGCCATATTATGCTTATATGATCGATAGAACGACAATTACTGTACTTATTACTCTTATCATTATCGATCTAACTCATATTATTAGCCATATTATGCTTATATTATCGATAGAACGACAATTACTGTACTTATTACTGTTATTATTATCAATCTAACTCATATTATTAGCCATATTATGCTTATATGATCGATAGAACGACAATTACTATACTCACTACTCTTATTATTATCAATCTAACTCATATTATTAGACATATTATGCTTATATTATCGATAGAACGACAATTACTGTACTTATTACACTCACTATTATCAATCTAACTCATATTATTAACAATATTATGCAGATATGATTGATAGCACGACATTTACTATACTTATTACTCTTATTATTATCAACATAAACTCATATTATTAGCCATATTATGTTTATATGATCGATAGAACAACAATTACTATACTTATTATTCTTATTTTTATCAACCTAACTCATATTATTAGCCATATTATGCTTAAATGATCGATAGAACGACAATTACTATACTTATTACTCTTATTATTATGAATCTAACTCATATTATTAACCATATTATGCAGATACGATCGATAGAACTACAATTACTATACTCATTACTCTTCTTATTATCAATCCAACTCATATTATTAGCCATATTATGCTTAAATGATCGATAGAACGACAATTACTATACTTATTACTCTTATTATTATCAATCTATCTCATATTATTAGCCATATTATGCTTATATGATCGATAGAACGACAATTACTGTACTTATTACTCTTATCATTATCGATCTAACTCATATTATTAGCCATATTATGCTTATATTATCGATAGAACGACAATTACTGTACTTATTACTGTTATTATTATCAATCTAACTCATATTATTAGCCATATTATGCTTATATGATCGATAGAACGACAATTACTATACTCACTACTCTTATTATTATCAATCTAACTCATATTATTAGACATATTATGCTTATATTATCGATAGAACGACAATTACTGTACTTATTACACTCACTATTATCAATCTAACTCATATTATTAACAATATTATGCAGATATGATTGATAGCACGACATTTACTATACTTATTACTCTTATTATTATCAACATAAACTCATATTATTAGCCATATTATGCTTAAATGATCGATAGAACGACAATTACTATACTTATTACTCTTATTATTATCAATCTAACTCATATTATTAGCCGTATTATGCTTAAATGATCGATAGACGAAAATTACTATACTTATTACTCTTATTATTATGAATCTAACTCATATTATTAAGCATATTATGCAGATACGATCGATAGAACTACAATTACTATACTTATTACTCTTATTATTATCAATCTAACTCATATTACTAGCCGTATTATGCTTATATGATCGATAGAACGACAATTACTATACTTATTACTCTTATTATTATCAATCTAACTTACATTACTAGCCATATTATGCTTAAATGATCGATAGAACGACAATTACTATACATATTACTATTATTATTAAATCTTACTCATATTATTAGCCATATTATGCTTATATGATCGATAGCAAGACATTTACTATACTTATTACTCTTATTATTATCAACCTAACTCATATTATTAGCCATATTATGCAGATATGATCGATAGAACGACAATTACTATACTTATTACTCTTATTATTATCAATCTAACTCATATTACTAGCCATATTATGCTTAAATGATCGATAGAACGACAATTACTATACTATTACTCTTATTATTATCAATCTAACTCATATTATTAGCCATATTATGCTTATATGATCGATAGAACGACAATTACTATACTTATTACTCTTATTATTATCAATCTAACTCATATTATTAACCATATTATGCTTATATGATCGATAGAACGACAATTACTATACTTATTACTCTTATTATTATCAATCTATCTCATATTATTAGCCATATTATGCTTATATGATCGATAGAACGACAATTACTGTACTTATTACTCTTATCATTATCGATCTAACTCATATTATTAGCCATATTATGCTTATATTATCGATAGAACGACAATTACTGTACTTATTACTGTTATTATTATCAATCTAACTCATATTATTAGCCATATTATGCTTATATGATCGATAGAACGACAATTACTATACTCACTACTCTTATTATTATCAATCTAACTCATATTATTAGACATATTATGCTTATATTATCGATAGAACGACAATTACTGTACTTATTACACTCACTATGATCAATCTAACTCATATTATTAACAATATTATGCAGATATGATTGATAGCACGACATTTACTATACTTATTACTCTTATTATTATCAACATAAACTCATATTATTAGCCATATTATGTTTATATGATCGATAGAACAACAATTACTATTCTTATTATTCTTATTTTTATCAACCTAACTCATATTATTAGCCATATTATGCTTAAATGATCGATAGAACGACAATTACTATACTTATTACTCTTATTATTATGAATCTAACTCATATTATTAACCATATTATGCAGATACGATCGATAGAACTACAATTACTATACTCATTACTCTTATTATTATCAATCTAACTCATATTATTAGCCATATTATGCTTAAATGATCGATAGAACGACAATTACTATACTCATTACTCGTATTATTATCATCTAACTCATATTTTTAGCCGTATTATGCTTATATGATCGATAGAACGACAATTACTATACTTATTACTCTTATTATTATCAATCTATCTCATATTATTAGCCATATTATGCTTATATGATCGATAGAACGACAATTACTGTACTTATTACTCTTATCATTATCGATCTAACTAATATTATTAGCCATATTATGCTTATATTATCGATAGAACGACAATTACTGTACTTATTACTGTTATTATTATCAATCTAACTCATATTATTAGCCATATTATGCATATGTGATCGATAGAACGACAATTACTATACTTATTACTCTTATTATTATGAATCTAACTCATATTATTAAGCATATTATGCAGATACGATCGATAGAACTACAATTACTATACTTATTACTCTTATTATTATCAATCTAACTCATATTATTAGCCGTATTATGCTTAAATGATCGATAGAACGACAATTACTATACTTATTACTCTTATTATTATCAATCTAACTCATATTATTAGCCATATTATGCTCATATGATCGATAGAACGACAATTACTGTACTTATTACTGTTATTATTATCAATCTAACTCATATTATTAGCCATATTATGCTTATATGATCGATAGAACGACAATTACTATACTCACTACTCTTATATTATCAATCTAACTCATATTATTAGACATATTATGCTTATATTATCGATAGAACGACAATTACTGTACTTATTACACTCACTATTATCAATCTAACTCATATTATTAACAATATTATGCAGATATGATTGATAGCACGACATTTACTATACTTATTACTCTTATTATTATCAACATAAACTCATATTATTAGCCATATTATGTTTATATGATCGATAGAACAACAATTACTATACTTATTATTCTTATTTTTATCACCTAACTCATATTATTAGCCATATTATGCTTAAATGATCGATAGAACGACAATTACTATACTTATTACTCTTATTATTATGAATCTAACTCATATTATTAACCATATTATGCAGATACGATCGATAGAACTACAATTACTATACTCATTACTCTTATTATTATCAATCTAACTCATATTATTAGCCATATTATGCTTAAATGATCGATAGAACGACAATTACTATACTCATTACTCGTATTATTATCAATCTAACTCATATTTTTAGCCGTATTATGCTTATATGATCGATAGAACGACAATTACTATACTTATTACTATTATTATTATCAATCTTACTCATATTATTAGCCATATTATGCTTATATGATCGATAGAACGACAATTACTATACTTATTACTCTTATTATTATCAATCTAACGCATATTATTAACATTATTATGCTTATATTATCGATAGAACGACAATTACTGTACTTATTACTGTTATTATTATCAATATAACTCATATTATTAGCCATATTATGCTTAAATGATCGATAGAACGACAATTACTATACTTATTACTATTATTATTATCAATCTAACTCATATTATTCACCATATTATGCAGATATGATCGATAGCACGACATTTACTATACTTATTACTCTTATTATTATCAACCTAACTCATATTATTAGCCATATTATGCTTATATTATCGATAGAACTACAATTAATGTACTTATTGCTGTTGTTATTATCAATCTAACTCATATTATTAGTCATATTATGCATATATGATCGATAGAACGACAATTACTATACTTATTACACCTACTATTATCAATCTAACTCATATTATTAGCCATATTATGCTTATATGATCGATAGAACGACAATTACTATACTCACTACTCTTACTATTATCAACCTAACTCATATTATTAGCCATATTATGCTTAAATGATCGATAGAACGACAATTACTATACTTATTACTCTTATTATTATGAATCTAACTCATAATATTAAGCATATTATGCAGATACGATCGATAGAACTACAATTACTATACTTATTACTCTTATTATTATCAATCTAACTCATATTACTAGCCGTATTATGCTTATATGATCGATAGAACGACAATTACTATACTTATTACTCTTATTATTATCAATCTAACTTACATTACTAGCCATATTATGCTTAAATGATCGATAGAACGTCAATTACTATACATATTACTATTATTATTATAAATCTTACTCATATTATTAGCCATATTATGCTTATATGATCGATAGCACGACATTTACTATACTTATTACTCTTATTATTATCAACCTAACTCATATTATTAGCCATATTATGCAGATATGATCGATAGAACGACAATTACTATACTTATTACTCTTATTATTATCAATCTAACTCATATTACTAGCCATATTATGCTTAAATGATCGATAGAACGACAATAACTATACTTATTACTCTTATTATTATCAATCTAACTCATATTATTAGCCATATTATGCTTATATGATCGATAGAACGACAATTACTATACTTATTACTCTTATTATTATCAATCTAACTCATATTATTAACCATATTATGCTTATATGATCGATAGAACGACAATTACTATACTTATTACTCTTATTATTATCAATCTATCTCATATTATTAGCCATATTATGCTTATATGATCGATAGAACGACAATTACTGTACTTATTACTCTTATCATTATCGATCTAACTCATATTATTAGCCATATTATGCTTATATTATCGATAGAACGACAATTACTGTACTTATTACTGTTATTATTATCAATCTAACTCATATTATTAGCCATATTATGCTTATATGATCGATAGAACGACAATTACTATACTCACTACTCTTATTATTATCAATCTAACTCATATTATTAGACATATTATGCTTATATTATCGATAGAACGACAATTACTGTACTTATTACACTCACTATTATCAATCTAACTCATATTATTAACAATATTATGCAGATATGATTGATAGCACGACATTTACTATACTTATTACTCTTATTATTCTCAACATAAACTCATATTATTAGCCATATTATGTTTATATGATCGATAGAACAACAATTACTATACTTATTATTCTTATTTTTATCAACCTAACTCATATTATTAGCCATATTATGCTTAAATGATCGATAGAACGACAATTACTATACTTATTACTCTTATTATTATGAATCTAACTCATATTATTAACCATATTATGCAGATACGATCGATAGAACTACAATTACTATACTCATTACTCTTCTTATTATCAATCCAACTCATATTATTAGCCATATTATGCTTAAATGATCGATAGAACGACAATTACTATACTTATTACTCTTATTATTATCAATCTATCTCATATTATTAGCCATATTATGCTTATATGATCGATAGAACGACAATTACTGTACTTATTACTCTTATCATTATCGATCTAACTCATATTATTAGCCATATTATGCTTATATTATCGATAGAACGACAATTACTGTACTTATTACTGTTATTATTATCAATCTAACTCATATTATTAGCCATATTATGCTTATATGATCGATAGAACGACAATTACTATACTCACTACTCTTATTATTATCAATCTAACTCATATTATTAGACATATTATGCTTATATTATCGATAGAACGACAATTACTGTACTTATTACACTCACTATTATCAATCTAACTCATATTATTAACAATATTATGCAGATATGATTGATAGCACGACATTTACTATACTTATTACTCTTATTATTATCAACATAAACTCATATTATTAGCCATGTTATGCTTAAATGATCGATAGAACGACAATTACTATACTTATTACTCTTATTATTATCAATCTAACTCATATTATTAGCCGTATTATGCTTAAATGATCGATAGAACGAAAATTACTATACTTATTACTCTTATTATTATGAATCTAACTCATATTATTAAGCATATTATGCAGATACGATCGATAGAACTACAATTACTATACTTATTACTCTTATTATTATCAATCTAACTCATATTACTAGCCGTATTATGCTTATATGATCGATAGAACGACAATTACTATACTTATTACTCTTATTATTATCAATCTAACTTACATTACTAGCCATATTATGCTTAAATGATCGATAGAACGACAATTACTATACATATTACTATTATTATTATAAATCTTACTCATATTATTAGCCATATTATGCTTATATGATCGATAGCAAGACATTTACTATACTTATTACTCTTATTATTATCAACCTAACTCATATTATTAGCCATATTATGCAGATATGATCGATAGAACGACAATTACTATACTTATTACTCTTATTATTATCAATCTAACTCATATTACTAGCCATATTATGCTTAAATGATCGATAGAACGACAATTACTATACTTATTACTCTTATTATTATCAATCTAACTCATATTATTAGCCATATTATGCTTATATGATCGATAGAACGACAATTACTATACTTATTACTCTTATTATTATCAATCTAACTCATATTATTAACCATATTATGCTTATATGATCGATAGAACGACAATTACTATACTTATTACTCTTATTATTATCAATCTATCTCATATTATTAGCCATATTATGCTTATATGATCGATAGAACGACAATTACTGTACTTATTACTCTTATCATTATCGATCTAACTCATATTATTAGCCATATTATGCTTATATTATCGATAGAACGACAATTACTGTACTTATTACTGTTATTATTATCAATCTAACTCATATTATTAGCCATATTATGCTTATATGATCGATAGAACGACAATTACTATACTCACTACTCTTATTATTATCAATCTAACTCATATTATTAGACATATTATGCTTATATTATCGATAGAACGACAATTACTGTACTTATTACACTCACTATTATCAATCTAACTCATATTATTAACAATATTATGCAGATATGATTGATAGCACGACATTTACTATACTTATTACTCTTATTATTATCAACATAAACTCATATTATTAGCCATATTATGTTTATATGATCGATAGAACAACAATTACTATTCTTATTATTCTTATTTTTATCAACCTAACTCATATTATTAGCCATATTATGCTTAAATGATCGATAGAACGACAATTACTATACTTATTACTCTTATTATTATGAATCTAACTCATATTATTAACCATATTATGCAGATACGATCGATAGAACTACAATTACTATACTCATTACTCTTATTATTATCAATCTAACTCATATTATTAGCCATATTATGCTTAAATGATCGATAGAACGACAATTACTATACTCATTACTCGTATTATTATCAATCTAACTCATATTTTTAGCCGTATTATGCTTATATGATCGATAGAACGACAATTACTATACTTATTACTCTTATTATTATCAATCTATCTCATATTATTAGCCATATTATGCTTATATGATCGATAGAACGACAATTACTGTACTTATTACTCTTATCATTATCGATCTAACTAATATTATTAGCCATATTATGCTTATATTATCGATAGAACGACAATTACTGTACTTATTACTGTTATTATTATCAATCTAACTCATATTATTAGCCATATTATGCTTATATGATCGATAGAACGACAATTACTATACTCACTACTCTTATTATTATCAATCTAACTCATATTATTAGACATATTATGCTTATATTATCGATAGAACGACAATTACTGTACTTATTACACTCACTATTATCAATCTAACTCATATTATTAACAATACTATGCAGATATGATTGATAGCACGACATTTACTATACTTATTACTCTTATTATTATCAACATAAACTCATATTATTAGCCATATTATGTTTATATGATCGATAGAACAACAATTACTATACTTATTATTCTTATTTTTATCAACCTAACTCATATTATTAGCCATATTATGCTTAAATGATCGATAGAACGACAATTACTATACTTATTACTCTTATTATTATGAATCTAACTCATATTATTAACCATATTATGCAGATACGATCGATAGAACTACAATTACTATACTCATTACTCTTATTATTATCAATCTAACTCATATTATTAGCCATATTATGCTTAAATGATCGATAGAACGACAATTACTATACTCATTACTCGTATTATTATCAATCTAACTCATATTTTTAGCCGTATTATGCTTATATGATCGATAGAACGACAATTACTATACTTATTACTATTATTATTATCAATCTTACTCATATTATTAGCCATATTATGCTTATATGATCGATAGAACGACAATTACTATACTTATTACTCTTATTATTATCAATCTAACGCATATTATTAACATTATTATGCTTATATTATCGATAGAACGACAATTACTGTACTTATTACTGTTATTATTATCAATATAACTCATATTATTAGCCATATTATGCTTAAATGATCGATAGAACGACAATTACTATACTTATTACTATTATTATTATCAATCTAACTCATATTATTCACCATATTATGCAGATATGATCGATAGCACGACATTTACTATACTTATTACTCTTATTATTATCAACCTAACTCATATTATTAGCCATATTATGCTTATATTATCGATAGAACTACAATTAATGTACTTATTGCTGTTGTTATTATCAATCTAACTCATATTATTAGTCATATTATGCATATATGATCGATAGAACGACAATTACTATACTTATTACACCTACTATTATCAATCTAACTCATATTATTAGCCATATTATGCTTATATGATCGATAGAACGACAATTACTATACTCACTACTCTTACTATTATCAACCTAACTCATATTATTAGCCATATTATGCTTAAATGATCGATAGAACGACAATTACTATACTTATTACTCTTATTATTATGAATCTAACTCATATTATTAAGCATATTATGCAGATACGATCGATAGAACTACAATTACTATACTTATTACTCTTATTATTATCAATCTAACTCATATTATTAGCCGTATTATGCTTAAATGATCGATAGAACGAAAATTACTATACTTATTACTCTTATTATTATGAATCTAACTCATAATATTAAGCATATTATGCAGATACGATCGATAGAACTACAATTACTATACTTATTACTCTTATTATTATCAATCTAACTCATATTACTAGCCGTATTATGCTTATATGATCGATAGAACGACAATTACTATACTTATTACTCTTATTATTATCAATCTAACTCATATTACTAGCCGTATTATGCTTATATGATCGATAGAACGACAATTACTATACTTATTACTCTTATTATTATCAATCTAACTTACATTACTAGCCATATTATGCTTAAATGATCGATAGAACGTCAATTACTATACATATTACTATTATTATTATAAATCTTACTCATATTATTAGCCATATTATGCTTATATGATCGATAGCACGACATTTACTATACTTATTACTCTTATTATTATCAACCTAACTCATATTATTAGCCATATTATGCAGATATGATCGATAGAACGACAATTACTATACTTATTACTCTTATTATTATCAATCTAACTCATATTACTAGCCATATTATGCTTAAATGATCGATAGAACGACAATAACTATACTTATTACTCTTATTATTATCAATCTAACTCATATTATTAGCCATATTATGCTTATATGATCGATAGAACGACAATTACTATACTTATTACTCTTATTATTATCAATCTAACTCATATTATTAACCATATTATGCTTATATGATCGATAGAACGACAATTACTATACTTATTACTCTTATTATTATCAATCTATCTCATATTATTAGCCATATTATGCTTATATGATCGATAGAACGACAATTACTGTACTTATTACTCTTATCATTATCGATCTAACTCATATTATTAGCCATATTATGCTTATATTATCGATAGAACGACAATTACTGTACTTATTACTGTTATTATTATCAATCTAACTCATATTATTAGCCATATTATGCTTATATGATCGATAGAACGACAATTACTATACTCACTACTCTTATTATTATCAATCTAACTCATATTATTAGACATATTATGCTTATATTATCGATAGAACGACAATTACTGTACTTATTACACTCACTATTATCAATCTAACTCATATTATTAACAATATTATGCAGATATGATTGATAGCACGACATTTACTATACTTATTACTCTTATTATTCTCAACATAAACTCATATTATTAGCCATATTATGTTTATATGATCGATAGAACAACAATTACTATACTTATTATTCTTATTTTTATCAACCTAACTCATATTATTAGCCATATTATGCTTAAATGATCGATAGAACGACAATTACTATACTTATTACTCTTATTATTATGAATCTAACTCATATTATTAACCATATTATGCAGATACGATCGATAGAACTACAATTACTATACTCATTACTCTTCTTATTATCAATCCAACTCATATTATTAGCCATATTATGCTTAAATGATCGATAGAACGACAATTACTATACTTATTACTCTTATTATTATCAATCTATCTCATATTATTAGCCATATTATGCTTATATGATCGATAGAACGACAATTACTGTACTTATTACTCTTATCATTATCGATCTAACTCATATTATTAGCCATATTATGCTTATATTATCGATAGAACGACAATTACTGTACTTATTACTGTTATTATTATCAATCTAACTCATATTATTAGCCATATTATGCTTATATGATCGATAGAACGACAATTACTATACTCACTACTCTTATTATTATCAATCTAACTCATATTATTAGACATATTATGCTTATATTATCGATAGAACGACAATTACTGTACTTATTACACTCACTATTATCAATCTAACTCATATTATTAACAATATTATGCAGATATGATTGATAGCACGACATTTACTATACTTATTACTCTTATTATTATCAACATAAACTCATATTATTAGCCATATTATGCTTAAATGATCGATAGAACGACAATTACTATACTTATTACTCTTATTATTATCAATCTAACTCATATTATTAGCCGTATTATGCTTAAATGATCGATAGAACGAAAATTACTATACTTATTACTCTTATTATTATGAATCTAACTCATATTATTAAGCATATTATGCAGATACGATCGATAGAACTACAATTACTATACTTATTACTCTTATTATTATCAATCTAACTCATATTACTAGCCGTATTATGCTTATATGATCGATAGAACGACAATTACTATACTTATTACTCTTATTATTATCAATCTAACTTACATTACTAGCCATATTATGCTTAAATGATCGATAGAACGACAATTACTATACATATTACTATTATTATTATAAATCTTACTCATATTATTAGCCATATTATGCTTATATGATCGATAGCAAGACATTTACTATACTTATTACTCTTATTATTATCAACCTAACTCATATTATTAGCCATATTATGCAGATATGATCGATAGAACGACAATTACTATACTTATTACTCTTATTATTATCAATCTAACTCATATTACTAGCCATATTATGCTTAAATGATCGATAGAACGACAATTACTATACTTATTACTCTTATTATTATCAATCTAACTCATATTATTAGCCATATTATGCTTATATGATCGATAGAACGACAATTACTATACTTATTACTCTTATTATTATCAATCTAACTCATATTATTAACCATATTATGCTTATATGATCGATAGAACGACAATTACTATACTTATTACTCTTATTATTATCAATCTATCTCATATTATTAGCCATATTATGCTTATATGATCGATAGAACGACAATTACTGTACTTATTACTCTTATCATTATCGATCTAACTCATATTATTAGCCATATTATGCTTATATTATCGATAGAACGACAATTACTGTACTTATTACTGTTATTATTATCAATCTAACTCATATTATTAGCCATATTATGCTTATATGATCGATAGAACGACAATTACTATACTCACTACTCTTATTATTATCAATCTAACTCATATTATTAGACATATTATGCTTATATTATCGATAGAACGACAATTACTGTACTTATTACACTCACTATTATCAATCTAACTCATATTATTAACAATATTATGCAGATATGATTGATAGCACGACATTTACTATACTTATTACTCTTATTATTATCAACATAAACTCATATTATTAGCCATATTATGTTTATATGATCGATAGAACAACAATTACTATTCTTATTATTCTTATTTTTAT
The DNA here is from genome assembly GCF_050947335.1 of Megachile rotundata. Classification (NCBI taxonomy): domain Eukaryota; kingdom Metazoa; phylum Arthropoda; class Insecta; order Hymenoptera; family Megachilidae; genus Megachile; species Megachile rotundata. Next base: position 6,693 of record NW_027474963.1, on the reverse strand, counting down.
CAACCTAACTCATATTATTAGCCATATTACGCTTAAATGATCGATAGAACGACAATTACTATACTTATTACTCTTATTATTATGAATCTAACTCATATTATTAACCATATTATGCAGATACGATCGATAGAACTACAATTACTATACTCATTACTCTTATTATTATCAATCTAACTCATATTATTAGCCATATTATGCTTAAATGATCGATAGAACGACAATTACTATACTCATTACTCGTATTATTATCAATCTAACTCATATTTTTAGCCGTATTATGCTTATATGATCGATAGAACGACAATTACTATACTTATTACTCTTATTATTATCAATCTATCTCATATTATTAGCCATATTATGCTTATATGATCGATAGAACGACAATTACTGTACTTATTACTCTTATCATTATCGATCTAACTAATATTATTAGCCATATTATGCTTATATTATCGATAGAACGACAATTACTGTACTTATTACTGTTATTATTATCAATCTAACTCATATTATTAGCCATATTATGCATATGTGATCGATAGAACGACAATTACTATACTAATTACACTTACTATTATCAATCTAACTCATATTATTAGCCATATTATGCATATATGATCGATAGAACGACAATTACTGTACTTATTACTCTTATCATTATCGATCTAACTCATATTATTAGCCATATTATGCTTATATTATCGATAGAACGACAATTACTGTACTTATTACTGTTATTATTATCAATCTAACTCATATTATTAGCCATATTATGCTTATATGATCGATAGAACGACAATTACTATACTCACTACTCTTATTATTATCAATCTAACTCATATTATTAGACATATTATGCTTATATTATCGATAGAACGACAATTACTGTACTTATTACACTCACTATTATCAATCTAACTCATATTATTAACAATATTATGCAGATATGATTGATAGCACGACATTTACTATACTTATTACTCTTATTATTATCAACATAAACTCATATTATTAGCCATATTATGTTTATATGATCGATAGAACAACAATTACTATACTTATTATTCTTATTTTTATCAACCTAACTCATATTATTAGCCATATTATGCTTAAATGATCGATAGAACGACAATTACTATACTCATTACTCGTATTATTATCAATCTAACTCATATTTTTAGCCGTATTATGCTTATATGATCGATAGAACGACAATTACTATACTTATTACTATTATTATTATCAATCTTACTCATATTATTAGCCATATTATGCTTATATGATCGATAGAACGACAATTACTATACTTATTACTCTTATTATTATCAATCTAACGCATATTATTAACATTATTATGCTTATATTATCGATAGAACGACAATTACTGTACTTATTACTGTTATTATTATCAATATAACTCATATTATTAGCCATATTATGCTTAAATGATCGATAGAACGACAATTACTATACTTATTACTATTATTATTATCAATCTAACTCATATTATTCACCATATTATGCAGATATGATCGATAGCACGACATTTACTATACTTATTACTCTTATTATTATCAACCTAACTCATATTATTAGCCATATTATGCTTATATTATCGATAGAACTACAATTAATGTACTTATTGCTGTTGTTATTATCAATCTAACTCATATTATTAGTCATATTATGCATATATGATCGATAGAACGACAATTACTATACTTATTACACCTCCTATTATCAATCTAACTCATATTATTAGCCATATTATGCTTATATGATCGATAGAACGACAATTACTATACTCACTACTCTTACTATTATCAACCTAACTCATATTATTAGCCATATTATGCTTAAATGATCGATAGAACGACAATTACTATACTTATTACTCTTATTATTATGAATCTAACTCATATTATTAAGCATATTATGCAGATACGATCGATAGAACTACAATTACTATACTTATTACTCTTATTATTATCAATCTAACTCATATTATTAGCCGTATTATGCTTAAATGATCGATAGAACGAAAATTACTATACTTATTACTCTTATTATTATGAATCTAACTCATAATATTAAGCATATTATGCAGATACGATCGATAGAACTACAATTACTATACTTATTACTCTTATTATTATCAATCTAACTTATATTACTAGCCATATTATGATTAAATGATCGATAGAACGACAATTACTATACTTATTACTCTTATTATTATCAATCTAACTCATATTTTCAGCCATATTATGCTTATACGATCGATAGAACGACAATTACTATACTTGTTACTCTTATTATTATCAATCTAACTCATATTACCAGCCATATTATGCTTAAATGATCGATAGAACGACAATGACTATACTTATTACTCTTATTATTATCAATCTAACTCATATTATTAGCCGTATTATGCTTAAATGATCGATAGAACGAAAATTACTATACTTATTACTCTTATTATTATGAATCTAACTCATATTATTAAGCATATTATGCAGATACGATCGATAGAACTACAATTACTATACTTATTACTCTTATTATTATCAATCTAACTCATATTACTAGCCGTATTATGCTTATATGATCGATAGAACGACAATTACTATACTTATTACTCTTATTATTATCAATCTAACTTACATTACTAGCCATATTATGCTTAAATGATCGATAGAACGACAATTACTATACATATTACTATTATTATTATAAATCTTACTCATATTATTAGCCATATTATGCTTATATGATCGATAGCAAGACATTTACTATACTTATTACTCTTATTATTATCAACCTAACTCATATTATTAGCCATATTATGCAGATATGATCGATAGAACGACAATTACTATACTTATTACTCTTATTATTATCAATCTAACTCATATTACTAGCCATATTATGCTTAAATGATCGATAGAACGACAATTACTATACTTATTACTCTTATTATTATCAATCTAACTCATATTATTAGCCATATTATGCTTATATGATCGATAGAACGACAATTACTATACTTATTACTCTTATTATTATCAATCTAACTCATATTATTAACCATATTATGCTTATATGATCGATAGAACGACAATTACTATACTTATTACTCTTATTATTATCAATCTATCTCATATTATTAGCCATATTATGCTTATATGATCGATAGAACGACAATTACTGTACTTATTACTCTTATCATTATCGATCTAACTCATATTATTAGCCATATTATGCTTATATTATCGATAGAACGACAATTACTGTACTTATTACTGTTATTATTATCAATCTAACTCATATTATTAGCCATATTATGCTTATATGATCGATAGAACGACAATTACTATACTCACTACTCTTATTATTATCAATCTAACTCATATTATTAGACATATTATGCTTATATTATCGATAGAACGACAATTACTGTACTTATTACACTCACTATTATCAATCTAACTCATATTATTAACAATATTATGCAGATATGATTGATAGCACGACATTTACTATACTTATTACTCTTATTATTATCAACATAAACTCATATTATTAGCCATATTATGTTTATATGATCGATAGAACAACAATTACTATTCTTATTATTCTTATTTTTATCAACCTAACTCATATTATTAGCCATATTATGCTTATATGATCGATAGAACGACAATTACTATACTTATTACTCTTATTATTATGAATCTAACTCATATTATTAACCATATTATGCAGATACGATCGATAGAACTACAATTACTATACTCATTACTCTTATTATTATCAATCTAACTCATATTATTAGCCATATTATGCTTAAATGATCGATAGAACGACAATTACTATACTCATTACTCGTATTATTATCAATCTAACTCATATTTTTAGCCGTATTATGCTTATATGATCGATAGAACGACAATTACTATACTTATTACTATTATTATTATCAATCTTACTCATATTATTAGCCATATTATGCTTATATGATCGATAGAACGACAATTACTATAGTTATTACTCTTATTATTATCAATCTAACTCATATTATTAACCATATTATGCTTATATGATCGATAGAACGACAATTACTATACTTATTACTCTTATTATTATCAATCTAACTTATATTACTAGCCATATTATGATTAAATGATCGATAGAACGACAATTACTATACTTATTACTCTTATTATTATCAATCTAACTCATATTACCAGCCATATTATGCTTAAATGATCGATAGAACGACAATTACTATACTTATTACTCTTATTATTATCAATCTATCTCATATTATTAGCCATATTATGCTTATATGATCGATAGAACGACAATTACTGTACTTATTACTCTTATCATTATCGATCTAACTAATATTATTAGCCATATTATGCTTATATTATCGATAGAACGACAATTACTGTACTTATTACTGTTATTATTATCAATCTAACTCATATTATTAGCCATATTATGCATATGTGATCGATAGAACGACAATTACTATACTTATTACACTTACTATTATCAATCTAACTCATATTATTAGCCATATTATGCATATATGATCGATAGAACGACAATTACTATACTTATTACTCTTATTATTATGAATCTAACTCATATTATTAACCATATTATGCAGATACGATCGATAGAACTACAATTACTATACTCATTACTCTTATTATTATCAATCTAACTCATATTATTAGCCATATTATGCTTAAATGATCGATAGAACGACAATTACTATACTCATTACTCGTATTATTATCAATCTAACTCATATTTTTAGCCGTATTATGCTTATATGATCGATAGAACGACAATTACTATACTTATTACTATTATTATTATCAATCTTGCTCATATTATTAGCCATATTATGCTTATATGATCGATAGAACGACAATTACTATACTTATTACTCTTATTATTATCAATCTAACTCATATTATTAACCATATTATGCTTATATGATCGATAGAACGACAATTACTATACTTATTACTCTTATTATTATCAATCTAACTTATATTACTAGCCATATTATGATTAAATGATCGATAGAACGACAATTACTATACTTATTACTCTTATTATTATCAATCTAACTCATATTACCAGCCATATTATGCTTAAATGATCGATAGAACGACAATTACTATACTTATTACTCTTATTATTATCAATCTATCTCATATTATTAGCCATATTATGCTTATATGATCGATAGAACGACAATTACTATACTCACTACTCTTATTATTATCGATCTAACTCATATTATTAGCCATATTATGCTTATATTATCGATAGAACGACAATTACTGTACTTATTACTGTTATTATTATCAATCTAACTCCTATTATTAGCCATATTATGCATATGTGATCGATAGAACGACAATTACTATACTTATTACACTTACTATTATCAATCTAACTCATATTATTAGCCATATTATGCTTATATGATCGATAGAACGACAATTACTATACTTATTACTCTTATTATTATCAATCTAACTCATATTATTAACCATATTATGCTTATATGATCGATAGAACGACAATTACTATACTTATTACTCTTATTATTATCAATCTATCTCATATTATTAGCCATATTATGCTTATATGATCGATAGAACGACAATTACTGTACTTATTACTCTTATCATTATCGATCTAACTCATATTATTAGCCATATTATGCTTATATTATCGATAGAACGACAATTACTGTACTTATTACTGTTATTATTATCAATCTAACTCATATTATTAGCCATATTATGCTTATATGATCGATAGAACGACAATTACTATACTCACTACTCTTATTATTATCAATCTAACTCATATTATTAGACATATTATGCTTATATTATCGATAGAACGACAATTACTGTACTTATTACACTCACTATTATCAATCTAACTCATATTATTAACAATATTATGCAGATATGATTGATAGCACGACATTTACTATACTTATTACTCTTATTATTATCAACATAAACTCATATTATTAGCCATATTATGTTTATATGATCGATAGAACAACAATTACTATACTTATTATTCTTATTTTTATCAACCTAACTCATATTATTAGCCATATTATGCTTAAATGATCGATAGAACGACAATTACTATACTTATTACTCTTATTATTATGAATCTAACTCATATTATTAACCATATTATGCAGATACGATCGATAGAACTACAATTACTATACTCATTACTCTTCTTATTATCAATCCAACTCATATTATTAGCCGTATTATGCTTAAATGATCGATAGAACGAAAATTACTATACTTATTACTCTTATTATTATGAATCTAACTCATAATATTAAGCATATTATGCAGATACGATCGATAGAACTACAATTACTATACTTATTACTCTTATTATTATCAATCTAACTCATATTACTAGCCGTATTATGCTTATATGATCGATAGAACGACAATTACTATACTTATTACTCTTATTATTATCAATCTAACTCATATTATTAACCATATTATGCTTATATGATCGATAGAACGACAATTACTATACTTATTACTCTTATTATTATCAATCTATCTCATATTATTAGCCATATTATGCTTATATGATCGATAGAAC
>NW_027474962.1:0-20834 GCF_050947335.1 Megachile rotundata | reverse complement strand
CTATAGTTGTTACTCTTATTATTATCAATCTAACTCATATTATTAGCCATATTATGCTTATATGATCGATAGAAAGACAATTACTATACTTGTTACTCTTATTATTATCAATCAAACTCATATTATTGGCCATATTATGTGGATATGATCGATAGGACGACAATTACTATACTTATTACTCTTATTATTATCAATCTAACTCATATTATTGGCCATATTATGTGGATATGATCGATAGGACGACAATTGCTATACTTATTACTCTTATTATTATCAATCTAACTCATATTATTGGCCATATTATGTGGATATGATCGATTGAACGACAATTACTATACTTATTACTCTTATTGTTATCAATCTAACTCATATTATTGGCCATATTATGTGGATATGATCGATAGGACGACAATTACTATACTCATTACTCTTATTATTATCAATCTAACTCATATTATTAGTCATATTATGCTTATATTATCGATAGAACGACAATTGCTATACTTGTTACTCTTACTGTTATCAATCTAACTCATATTATTAGCCACATTATGCTTATATGATCGATAGAACGACAATTACTATACTTATTACTCTTATTATTATCAATCTAACTCATATTATTGGCCATATTATGCTTATATTATCGAAAGAAGGACAATTACTATACTTGTTACGCTTATTATTATCAATCTAACTCATATTATTAGCCATATTATGCTTATATTATTGATAGAAGGACAATTACTATAGTTGTTACTCTTATTATTATCAATCTAACTCACATTATTGGCCATATTATGTGGATATGATCGATTGAACGACAATTACTATACTTATTACTCTTACTATTATCAATCTAACTCATATTATTAGCCATATTATGCTTATATTATCGATAGAAGGACAATTACTATAGTTGTTACTCTTATTATTATCAATCTAACTCATATTATTAGCCATATTATGCTTATATGATCGATAGAAAGACAATTACTATACTTGTTACTCTTATTATTTTCAATCTAACTCATATTATTGGCCATATTATGTGGATATGATCGATAGGACGACAATTACTATACTTATTACTCTTATTATTATCAATCTATCTCATATTATTAGCCATATTATGCTTATATTATTGATAGAAGGACAATTACTATAGTTGTTACTCCTTTTATTATCAATCTAACATATATTATTAGCCATATTATGCTTATATGATCGATAGAAAGACAATTACTATACTTGTTACTCTTATTATTATCAATCTTTCTCATATTATTAGCCATATTATGCTTATATTATTGATAGAAGGACAATTACTATAGTTGTTACTCTTATTATTATCAATCTAACTCATATTATTAGCCATATTATGCTTATATGATCGATAGAAAGACAATTACTATACTTGTTACTCTTATTGTTATCAATCTAACTCATATTATTGGCCATATTATGTGGATATGATCGATAGGACGACAATTACTATACTTATTACTCTTATTATTATCATTCTCTCTCATATTATTAGCCATATTATGCTTATATTATTGATAGAAGGACAATTACTATAGTTGTTACTCTTATTATTATCAATCTAACTCATATTATTAGCCATATTATGCTTATATGATCGATAGAAAGACAATTACTATACTTGTTACTCTTATTATTATCAATCTAACTCATATTATTGGCCATATTATGTGGATATGATCGATAGGACGACAATTACTATACTTATTACTCTTATTATTATCAATCTAACTCATATTATTGGCCATATTATGTGGATATGATCGATTGAACGACAATTACTATACTTATTACTCTTACTATTATCAATCGAACACATATTATTAGCCATATTATGCTTATATGATCGATAGAACGACAATTACTATACTTGTTACGCTTATTATTATCAATCTAACTCATATTATTAGCCATATTATGCTTATATTATCGATAGAAGGACAATTACTATAGTTGTTACTCTTATTATTATCAATCTAACTCATATTATTAGCCATATTATGCTTATATGATCGATAGAAAGACAATTACTATACTTGTTACTCTTATTATTATCAATCAAACTCATATTATTGGCCATATTATGTGGATATGATCGATAGGACGACAATTACTATACTTATTACTCTTATTATTATCAATCTAACTCATATTATTGGCCATATTATGTGGATATGATCGATAGGACGACAATTGCTATACTTATTACTCTTATTATTATCAATCTAACTCATATTATTGGCCATATTATGTGGATATGATCGATTGAACGACAATTACTATACTTATTACTCTTATTGTTATCAATCTAACTCATATTATTGGCCATATTATGTGGATATGATCGATAGGACGACAATTACTATACTTATTACTCTTATTATTATCAATCTAACTCATATTAATGGCCATATTATGCTTATATTATCGATAGAACGACAATTACTATACTTATTACTCTTACTATTATCAATCTAACTCATACTATTAGCCATATTATGCTTATATTATCGATGGAATGACAATTACTATACTTGTTACTCTTATTATTATCAATCTAACTCATATCATTAGCCATATTATGCTTATATGATCGATAGAACGACAATTACTATACTTATTACTCTTATTATTATCAATCTAACTCATATTATTGGCCATATTATGCTTATATTATCGAAAGAAGGACAATTACTATACTTGTTACGCTTATTATTATCAATCTAACTCATATTATTAGCCATATTATGCTTATATTATTGATAGAAGGACAATTACTATAGCTGTTACTCTTATTATTATCAATCTAACTCATATTATTAGCCATATTATGCTTATATGATCGATAGAAAGACAATTACTATACTTGTTACTCTTATTGTTATCAATCTAACTCATATTATTGGCCATATTATGTGGATATGATCGATAGGACGACAATTACTATACTTATTACTCTTATTATTATCATTCTCTCTCATATTATTAGCCATATTATGCTTATATTATTGATAGAAGGACAATTACTATAGTTGTTACTCTTATTATTATCAATCTAACTCATATTATTAGCCATATTATGCTTATATGATCGATAGAAAGACAATTACTATACTTGTTACTCTTATTATTATCAATCTAACTCATATTATTGGCCATATTATGTGGATATGATCGATAGGACGACAATTACTATACTTATTACTCTTATTATTATCAATCTAACTCATATTATTGGCCATATTATGTGGATATGATCGATTGAACGACAATTACTATACTTATTACTCTTACTATTATCAATCGAACACATATTATTAGCCATATTATGCTTATATGATCGATAGAACGACAATTACTATACTTGTTACGCTTATTATTATCAATCTAACTCATATTATTAGCCATATTATGCTTATATTATCGATAGAAGGACAATTACTATAGTTGTTACTCTTATTATTATCAATCTAACTCATATTATTAGCCATATTATGCTTATATGATCGATAGAAAGACAATTACTATACTTGTTACTCTTATTATTATCAATCAAACTCATATTATTGGCCATATTATGTGGATATGATCGATAGGACGACAATTACTATACTTATTACTCTTATTATTATCAATCTAACTCATATTATTGGCCATATTATGTGGATATGATCGATAGGACGACAATTGCTATACTTATTACTCTTATTATTATCAATCTAACTCATATTATTGGCCATATTATGTGGATATGATCGATTGAACGACAATTACTATACTTATTACTCTTATTGTTATCAATCTAACTCATATTATTGGCCATATTATGTGGATATGATCGATAGGACGACAATTACTATACTCATTACTCTTATTATTATCAATCTAACTCATATTATTAGTCATATTATGCTTATATTATCGATAGAACGACAATTGCTATACTTGTTACTCTTACTGTTATCAATCTAACTCATATTATTAGCCACATTATGCTTATATGATCGATAGAACGACAATTACTATACTTATTACTCTTATTATTATCAATCTAACTCATATTATTGGCCATATTATGCTTATATTATCGAAAGAAGGACAATTACTATACTTGTTACGCTTATTATTATCAATCTAACTCATATTATTAGCCATATTATGCTTATATTATTGATAGAAGGACAATTACTATAGTTGTTACTCTTATTATTATCAATCTAACTCACATTATTGGCCATATTATGTGGATATGATCGATTGAACGACAATTACTATACTTATTACTCTTACTATTATCAATCTAACTCATATTATTAGCCATATTATGCTTATATTATCGATAGAAGGACAATTACTATAGTTGTTACTATTATTATTATCAATCTAACTCATATTATTAGCCATATTATGCTTATATGATCGATAGAAAGACAATTACTATACTTGTTACTCTTATTATTTTCAATCTAACTCATGTTATTGGCCATATTATGTGGATATGATCGATAGGACGACAATTACTATACTTATTACTCTTATTATTATCAATCTATCTCATATTATTAGCCATATTATGCTTATATTATTGATAGAAGGACAATTACTATAGTTGTTACTCCTTTTATTATCAATCTAACATATATTATTAGCCATATTATGCTTATATGATCGATAGAAAGACAATTACTATACTTGTTACTCTTATTATTATCAATCTTTCTCATATTATTAGCCATATTATGCTTATATTATTGATAGAAGGACAATTACTATAGTTGTTACTCTTATTATTATCAATCTAACTCATATTATTAGCCATATTATGCTTATATGATCGATAGAAAGACAATTACTATACTTGTTACTCTTATTGTTATCAATCTAACTCATATTATTGGCCATATTATGTGGATATGATCGATAGGACGACAATTACTATACTTATTACTCTTATTATTATCATTCTCTCTCATATTATTAGCCATATTATGCTTATATTATTGATAGAAGGACAATTACTATAGTTGTTACTCTTATTATTATCAATCTAACTCATATTATTAGCCATATTATGCTTATATGATCGATAGAAAGACAATTACTATACTTGTTACTCTTATTATTATCAATCTAACTCATATTATTGGCCATATTATGTGGATATGATCGATAGGACGACAATTACTATACTTATTACTCTTATTATTATCAATCTAACTCATATTATTGGCCATATTATGTGGATATGATCGATTGAACGACAATTACTATACTTATTACTCTTACTATTATCAATCGAACACATATTATTAGCCATATTATGCTTATATGATCGATAGAACGACAATTACTATACTTGTTACGCTTATTATTATCAATCTAACTCATATTATTAGCCATATTATGCTTATATTATCGATAGAAGGACAATTACTATAGTTGTTACTCTTATTATTATCAATCTAACTCATATTATTAGCCATATTATGCTTATATGATCGATAGAAAGACAATTACTATACTTGTTACTCTTATTATTATCAATCAAACTCATATTATTGGCCATATTATGTGGATATGATCGATAGGACGACAATTACTATACTTATTACTCTTATTATTATCAATCTAACTCATATTATTGGCCATATTATGTGGATATGATCGATAGGACGACAATTGCTATACTTATTACTCTTATTATTATCAATCTAACTCATATTATTGGCCATATTATGTGGATATGATCGATTGAACGACAATTACTATACTTATTACTCTTATTGTTATCAATCTAACTCATATTATTGGCCATATTATGTGGATATGATCGATAGGACGACAATTACTATACTCATTACTCTTATTATTATCAATCTAACTCATATTATTAGCCATATTATGCTTATATTATCGATAGAACGACAATTGCTATACTTGTTACTCTTACTGTTATCAATCTAACTCATATTATTAGCCACATTATGCTTATATGATCGATAGAACGACAATTACTATACTTATTGCTCTTACTATTATCAATCTAACTCATTTTATTAGCCATATTATGCTTATATGATCGATAGTACGACAATTACTATACTTATTACTCTTATTATTATCAATCTAACTCATATTATTTCCATATTATGCAGATATGATCGATAGAACGACAATTACTATACTTATTACTCTTATTATTATCAATCTAACTCATATTATTGGCCATATTATGCTTATATTATCGAAAGAAGGACAATTACTATACTTGTTACGCTTATTATTATCAATCTAACTCATATTATTAGCCATATTATGCTTATATTATTGATAGAAGGACAATTACTATAGTTGTAACTCTTATTATTATCAATCTAACTCATATTATTAGCCATATTATGCTTATATGATCGATAGAAAGACAATTACTATACTTATTACTCTTATTATTATCAATCTATCTCATATTATTAGCCATATTATGCTTATATTATTGATAGAAGGACAATTACTATAGTTGTTACTCTTATTATTATCAATCTAACTCATATTATTAGCCATATTATGCTTATATGATCGATGGAAAGACAATTACTATACTTGTTACTCTTATTATTATCAATCTAACTCATATTATTGGCCATATTATGTGGATATGATCGATTGAACGACAATTACTATACTTATTACTCTTATTGTTATCAATCTAACTCATATTATTGGCCATATTATGTGGATATGATCGATAGGACGACAATTACTATACTCATTACTCTTATTATTATCAATCTAACTCATATTATTAGCCATATTATGCTTATATTATCGATAGAACGACAATTGCTATACTTGTTACTCTTACTGTTATCAATCTAACTCATATTATTGGCCATATTATGTGGATATGATCGATTGAACGACAATTACTATACTTATTACTCTTACTATTATCAATCTAACTCATATTAATAGCCATATTATGCTTATATTATCGATGGAACGACAATTACTATACTTGTTACTCTTATTATTATCAATCTAACTCATATTATTAGCCATATTATGCTTATATGATCGATAGAACGACAATTACTATACTTATTACTCTTATTATTATCAATCTAACTCATATTATTGGCCATATTATGCTTATATTATCGAAAGAAGGACAATTACTATACTTGTTACGCTTATTATTATCAATCTAACTCATATTATTAGCCATATTATGCTTATATTATCGATGGAACGACAATTACTATACTTGTTACTCTTATTATTATCAATCTAACTCATATCATTAGCCATATTATGCTTATATGATCGATAGAACGACAATTACTATACTTATTACTCTTATTATTATCATTCTTTCTCATATTATTAGCCATATTATGCTTATGTTATTGATAGAAGGACAATTACTATAGTTGTTACTCTTATTACTATCAATCTAACTCATATTATTAGCCATATTATGCTTATATGATCGATAGAAAGACAATTACTATACTTGTTACTCTTATTATTATCAATCTAACTCATATTATTGGCCATATTATGTGGATATGATCGATAGGACGACAATTACTATACTTATTACTCTTATTATTATCAATCTAACTCATATTATTGGCCATATTATGTGGATATGATCGATTGAACGACAATTACTATACTTATTACTCTTACTATTATCAATCGAACACATATTATTAGCCATATTATGCTTATATGATCGATAGAACGACAATTACTATACTTGTTACGCTTATTATTATCAATCTAACTCATATTATTAGCCATATTATGCTTATATTATCGATAGAAGGACAATTACTATAGTTGTTACTCTTATTATTATCAATCTAACTCATATTATTAGCCATATTATGCTTATATGATCGATAGAAAGACAATTACTATACTTGTTACTCTTATTATTATCAATCAAACTCATATTATTGGCCATATTACGTGGATATGATCGATAGGACGACAATTACTATACTTATTACTCTCATTATTATCAATCTAACTCATATTATTGGCCATATTATGTGGATATGATCGATAGGACGACAATTACTATACTTATTACTCTTATTATTATCAATCTAACTCATATTATTGGCCATATTATGTGGATATGATCGATTGAACGACAATTACTATACTTATTACTCTTATTGTTATCAATCTAACTCATATTATTGGCCATATTATGTGGATATGATCGATAGGACGACAATTACTATACTCATTACTCTTATTATTATCAATCTAACTCATATTATTAGCCACATTATGCTTATATGATCGATTGAACGACAATTACTATACATATTGCTCTTACTATTATCAATCTAACTCATATTATTAGCCATATTATGCTTATATGATCGATAGTACGACAATTACTATACTTATTACTCTTATTATTATCAATCTAACTCATATTATTTCCATATTATGCAGATATGATCGATAGAACGACAATTACTATACTTATTACTCTTATTATTATCAATCTAACTCATATTATTGGCCATATTATGCTTATATTATCGAAAGATGGACAATTACTATACTTGTTACGCTTATTATTATCAATCTAACTCATATTATTAGCCATATTATGCTTATATTATTGATAGAAGGACAATTACTATAGTTGTTACTCTTATTATTATCAATCTAACTCATATTATTAGCCATATTATGCTTATATGATCGATGGAAAGACAATTACTATACTTGTTACTCTTATTATTATCAATCTAACTCATATTATTGGCCATATTATGTGGATATGATCGATTGAACGACAATTACTATACTTATTACTCTTATTGTTATCAATCTAACTCATATTATTGGCCATATTATGTGGATATGATCGATAGGACGACAATTACTATACTCATTACTCTTATTATTATCAATCTAACTCATATTATTAGCCATATTATGCTTATATTATCGATAGAACGACAATTGCTATACTTGTTACTCTTACTGTTATCAATCTAACTCATATTATTGGCCATATTATGTGGATATGATCGATTGAACGACAATTACTATACTTATTACTCTTACTATTATCAATCTAACTCATATTAATAGCCATATTATGCTTATATTATCGATGGAACGACAATTACTATACTTGTTACTCTTATTATTATCAATCTAACTCATATTATTAGCCATATTATGCTTATATGATCGATAGAACGACAATTACTATACTTATTACTCTTATTATTATCAATCTAACTCATATTATTGGCCATATTATGCTTATATTATCGAAAGAAGGACAATTACTATACTTGTTACGCTTATTATTATCAATCTAACTCATATTATTAGCCATATTATGCTTATATTATCGATGGAACGACAATTACTATACTTGTTACTCTTATTATTATCAATCTAACTCATATCATTAGCCATATTATGCTTATATGATCGATAGAACGACAATTACTATACTTATTACTCTTATTATTATCATTCTTTCTCATATTATTAGCCATATTATGCTTATGTTATTGATAGAAGGACAATTACTATAGTTGTTACTCTTATTACTATCAATCTAACTCATATTATTAGCCATATTATGCTTATATGATCGATAGAAAGACAATTACTATACTTGTTACTCTTATTATTATCAATCTAACTCATATTATTGGCCATATTATGCTTATATTATCGAAAGAAGGACAATTACTATACTAGTTACGCTTATTATTATCAATCTAACTCATATTATTAGCCATATTATGCTTATATTATTGATAGAAGGACAATTACAATAGTTGTAACTCTTATTATTATCAATCTAACTCATATTATTAGCCATATTATGCTTATATGATCGATAGAAAGACAATTACTATACTTATTACTCTTATTATTATCAATCTATCTCATATTATTAGCCATATTATGCTTATATTATTGATAGAAGGACAATTACTATAGTTGTTACTCTTATTATTATCAATCTAACTCATATTATTAGCCATATTATGCTTATATGATCGATGGAAAGACAATTACTATACTTGTTACTCTTATTATTATCAATCTAACTCATATTATTGGCCATATTATGTGGATATGATCGATTGAACGACAATTACTATACTTATTACTCTTATTGTTATCAATCTAACTCATATTATTGGCCATATTATGTGGATATGATCGATAGGACGACAATTACTATACTCATTACTCTTATTATTATCAATCTAACTCATATTATTAGCCATATTATGCTTATATTATCGATAGAACGACAATTGCTATACTTGTTACTCTTACTGTTATCAATCTAACTCATATTATTGGCCATATTATGTGGATATGATCGATTGAACGACAATTACTATACTTATTACTCTTACTATTATCAATCTAACTCATATTAATAGCCATATTATGCTTATATTATCGATGGAACGACAATTACTATACTTGTTACTCTTATTATTATCAATCTAACTCATATTATTAGCCATATTATGCTTATATGATCGATAGAACGACAATTACTATACTTATTACTCTTATTATTATCAATCTAACTCATATTATTGGCCATATTATGCTTATATTATCGAAAGAAGGACAATTACTATACTTGTTACGCTTATTATTATCAATCTAACTCATATTATTAGCCATATTATGCTTATATTATCGATGGAACGACAATTACTATACTTGTTACTCTTATTATTATCAATCTAACTCATATCATTAGCCATATTATGCTTATATGATCGATAGAACGACAATTACTATACTTATTACTCTTATTATTATCATTCTTTCTCATATTATTAGCCATATTATGCTTATGTTATTGATAGAAGGACAATTACTATAGTTGTTACTCTTATTACTATCAATCTAACTCATATTATTAGCCATATTATGCTTATATGATCGATAGAAAGACAATTACTATACTTGTTACTCTTATTATTATCAATCTAACTCATATTATTGGCCATATTATGTGGATATGATCGATAGGACGACAATTACTATACTTATTACTCTTATTATTATCAATCTAACTCATATTATTGGCCATATTATGTGGATATGATCGATTGAACGACAATTACTATACTTATTACTCTTACTATTATCAATCGAACACATATTATTAGCCATATTATGCTTATATGATCGATAGAACGACAATTACTATACTTGTTACGCTTATTATTATCAATCTAACTCATATTATTAGCCATATTATGCTTATATTATCGATAGAAGGACAATTACTATAGTTGTTACTCTTATTATTATCAATCTAACTCATATTATTAGCCATATTATGCTTATATGATCGATAGAAAGACAATTACTATACTTGTTACTCTTATTATTATCAATCAAACTCATATTATTGGCCATATTACGTGGATATGATCGATAGGACGACAATTACTATACTTATTACTCTCATTATTATCAATCTAACTCATATTATTGGCCATATTATGTGGATATGATCGATAGGACGACAATTACTATACTTATTACTCTTATTATTATCAATCTAACTCATATTATTGGCCATATTATGTGGATATGATCGATTGAACGACAATTACTATACTTATTACTCTTATTGTTATCAATCTAACTCATATTATTGGCCATATTATGTGGATATGATCGATAGGACGACAATTACTATACTCATTACTCTTATTATTATCAATCTAACTCATATTATTAGCCACATTATGCTTATATGATCGATTGAACGACAATTACTATACATATTGCTCTTACTATTATCAATCTAACTCATATTATTAGCCATATTATGCTTATATGATCGATAGTACGACAATTACTATACTTATTACTCTTATTATTATCAATCTAACTCATATTATTTCCATATTATGCAGATATGATCGATAGAACGACAATTACTATACTTATTACTCTTATTATTATCAATCTAACTCATATTATTGGCCATATTATGCTTATATTATCGAAAGATGGACAATTACTATACTTGTTACGCTTATTATTATCAATCTAACTCATATTATTAGCCATATTATGCTTATATTATTGATAGAAGGACAATTACTATAGTTGTTACTCTTATTATTATCAATCTAACTCATATTATTAGCCATATTATGCTTATATGATCGATAGAAAGACAATTACTATACTTGTTACTCTTATTATTTTCAATCTAACTCATATTATTGGCCATATTATGTGGATATGATCGATAGGACGACAATTACTATACTTATTACTCTTATTATTATCAATCTATCTCATATTATTAGCCATATTATGCTTATATTATTGATAGAAGGACAATTACTATAGTTGTTACTCTTATTATTATCAATCTAACTCATATTATTAGCCATATTATGCTTATATGATCGATGGACAGACAATTACTATACTTGTTACTCTTATTATTATCAATCTAACTCATATTATTGGCCATATTATGCTTATATTATCGATAGAACGACAATTACTATACTTATTACTCTTACTATTATCAATCTAACTCATACTATTAGCCATATTATGCTTATATTATCGATGGAACGACAATTACTATACTTGTTACTCTTATTATTATCAATCTAACTCATATCATTAGCCATATTATGCTTATATGATCGATAGAACGACAATTACTATACCTATTACTCTTATTATTATCAATCTAACTCATATTATTGGCCATATTATGTGGATATGATCGATTGAACGACAATTACTATACTTATTACTCTTACTATTATCAATCGAACACATATTATTAGCCATATTATGCTTATATTATCGATGGAACGACAATTACTATACTTGTTACTCTTATTATTATCAATCTAACTCATATTATTAGCCATATTATGCTTATATGATCGATAGAACGACAATTACTATACTTATTACTCTTATTATTATCAATCTAACGCATATTATTGGCCATATTATGCTTATATTATCGAAAGAAGGACAATTACTATACTTGTTACGCTTATTATTATCAATCTAACTCATATTATTAGCCATATTATGCTTATATTATCGATGGAACGACAATTACTATACTTGTTACTCTTATTATTATCAATCTAACTCATATCATTAGCCATATTATGCTTATATGATCGATAGAACGACAATTACTATACTTATTACTCTTATTATTATCATTCTTTCTCATATTATTAGCCATATTATGCTTGTGTTATTGATAGAAGGACAATTACTATAGTTGTTACTCTTATTACTATCAATCTAACTCATATTATTAGCCATATTATGCTTATATGATCGATAGAAAGACAATTACTATACTTGTTACTCTTATTATTATCAATCTAACTCATATTATTGGCCATATTATGTGGATATGATCGATAGGACGACAATTACTATACTTATTACTCTTATTATTATCAATCTAACTCATATTATTGGCCATATTATGTGGATATGATCGATTGAACGACAATTACTATACTTATTACTCTTACTATTATCAATCGAACACATATTATTAGCCATATTATGCTTATATGATCGATAGAACGACAATTACTATACTTGTTACGCTTATTATTATCAATCTAACTCATATTATTAGCCATATTATGCTTATATTATCGATAGAAGGACAATTACTATAGTTGTTACTCTTATTATTATCAATCTAACTCATATTATTAGCCATATTATGCTTATATGATCGATAGAAAGACAATTACTATACTTGTTACTCTTATTATTATCAATCAAACTCATATTATTGGCCATATTACGTGGATATGATCGATAGGACGACAATTACTATACTTATTACTCTCATTATTATCAATCTAACTCATATTATTGGCCATATTATGTGGATATGATCGATAGGACGACAATTACTATACTTATTACTCTTATTATTATCAATCTAACTCATATTATTGGCCATATTATGTGGATATGATCGATTGAACGACAATTACTATACTTATTACTCTTATTGTTATCAATCTAACTCATATTATTGGCCATATTATGTGGATATGATCGATAGGACGTCAATTACTATACTCATTACTCTTATTATTATCAATCTAACTCATATTATTAGCCACATTATGCTTATATGATCGATTGAACGACAATTACTATACATATTGCTCTTACTATTATCAATGTAACTCATATTATTAGCCATATTATGCTTATATGATCGATAGTACGACAATTACTATACTTATTACTCTTATTATTATCAATCTAACTCATATTATTTCCATATTATGCAGATATGATCGATAGAACGACAATTACTATACTTATTACTCTTATTATTATCAATCTAACTCATATTATTGGCCATATTATGCTTATATTATCGAAAGATGGACAATTACTATACTTGTTACGCTTATTATTATCAATCTAACTCATATTATTAGCCATATTATGCTTATATTATTGATAGAAGGACAATTACTATAGTTGTTACTCTTATTATTATCAATCTAACTCATATTATTAGCCATATTATGCTTATATTATTGATAGAAGGACAATTACTATAGTTGTTACTCTTATTATTATCAATCTAACTCATATTATTAGCCATATTATGCTTATATGATCGATAGAAAGACAATTACTATACTTGTTACTCTTATTATTTTCAATCTAACTCATATTATTGGCCATATTATGTGGATATGATCGATAGGACGACAATTACTATACTTATTACTCTTATTATTATCAATCTATCTCATATTATTAGCCATATTATGCTTATATTATTGATAGAAGGACAATTACTATAGTTGTTACTCTTATTATTATCAATCTAACTCATATTATTAGCCATATTATGCTTATATGATCGATGGACAGACAATTACTATACTTGTTACTCTTATTATTATCAATCTAACTCATATTATTGGCCATATTATGCTTATATTATCGATAGAACGACAATTACTATACTTATTACTCTTACTATTATCAATCTAACTCATACTATTAGCCATATTATGCTTATATTATCGATGGAACGACAGTTACTATACTTGTTACTCTTATTATTATCAATCTAACTCATATCATTAGCCATATTATGCTTATATGATCGATAGAACGACAATTACTATACTTATTACTCTTATTATTATCAATCTAACTCATATTATTGGCCATATTATGCTTATATTATCGAAAGAAGGACAATTACTATACTTGTTACGCTTATTATTATCAATCTAACTCATATTATTAGCCTGATTATGCTTATATTATTGATAGAAGGACAATTACTATAGCTGTTACTCTTATTATTATCAATCTAACTCATATTATTAGCCATATTATGCTTATATGATCGATAGAAAGACAATTACTATACTTGTTACTCTTATTGTTATCAATCTAACTCATATTATTGGCCATATTATGTGGATATGATCGATAGGACGACAATTACTATACTTATTACTCTTATTATTATCATTCTTTCTCATATTATTAGCCATATTATGCTTATGTTATTGATAGAAGGACAATTACTATAGTTGTTACTCTTATTATTATCAATCTAACTCATATTATTAGCCATATTATGCTTATATGATCGATAGAAAGACAATGACTATACTTGTTACTCTTATTATTATCAATCTAACTCATATTATTGGCCATATTATGTGGATATGATCGATAGGACGACAATTACTATACTTATTACTCTTATTATTATCAATCTAACTCATATTATTGGCCATATTATGTGGATATGATCGATTGAACGACAATTACTATACTTATTACTCTTACTATTATCAATCGAACACATATTATTAGCCATATTATGCTTATATGATCGATAGAACGACAATTACTATACTTGTTACGCTTATTATTATCAATCTAACTCATATTATTAGCCATATTATGCTTATATTATCGATAGAAGGACAATTACTATAGTTGTTACTCTTATTATTATCAATCTAACTCATATTATTAGCCATATTATGCTTATATGATCGATAGAAAGACAATTACTATACTTGTTACTCTTATTATTATCAATCAAACTCATATTATTGGCCATATTATGTGGATATGATCGATAGGACGACAATTACTATACTTATTACTCTTATTATTATCAATCTAACTCATATTATTGGCCATATTATGTGGATATGATCGATAGGACGACAATTACTATACTTATTACTCTTATTATTATCAATCTAACTCATATTATTGGCCATATTATGTGGATATGATCGATTGAACGACAATTACTATACTTATTACTCTTATTGTTATCAATCTAACTCATATTATTGGCCATATTATGTGGATATGATCGATAGGACGACAATTACTATACTCATTACTCTTATTATTATCAATCTAACTCATATTATTAGCCATATTATGCTTATATTATCGATAGAACGACAATTGCTATACTTGTTACTCTTACTGTTATCAATCTAACTCATATTATTAGCCACATTATGCTTATATGATCGATTGAACGACAATTACTATACATATTGCTCTTACTATTATCAATCTAACTCATATTATTAGCCATATTATGCTTATATGATCGATAGTACGACAATTACTATACTTATTACTCTTATTATTATCAATCTAACTCATATTATTTCCATATTATGTAGATATGATCGATAGAACGACAATTACTATACTTATTACTCTTATTATTATCAATCTATCTCATATTATTAGCCATATTATGCTTATATTATTGATAGAAGGACAATTACTATAGTTGTTACTCTTATTATTATCAATCTAACTCATATTATTAGCCATATTATGCTTATATGATCGATGGAAAGACAATTACTATACTTGTTACTCTTATTATTATCAATCTAACTCATATTATTGGCCATATTATGTGGATATGATCGATAGGACGACAATTACTATACTTATTACTCTTATTGTTATCAATCTAACTCATATTATTGGCCATATTATGTGGATATGATCGATAGGACGACAATTACTATACTCATTACTCTTATTATTATCAATCTAACTCATATTATTAGCCATATTATGCTTATATTATCGATAGAACGACAATTGCTATACTTGTTACTCTTACTGTTATCAATCTAACTCATATTATTAGCCACATTATGCTTATATGATCGATTGAACGACAATTACTATACATATTGCTCTTACTATTATCAATCTAACTCATATTATTAGCCATATTATGCTTATATGATCGATAGTACGACAATTACTATACTTATTACTCTTATTATTATCAATCTAACTCATATTATTTCCATATTATGCAGATATGATCGATAGAACGACAATTACTATACTTATTACTCTTATTATTATCAATCTAACTCATATTATTGGCCATATTATGCTTATATTATCGAAAGAAGGACAATTACTATACTTGTTACGCTTATTATTATCAATCTAACTCATATTATTAGCCATATTATGCTTATATTATTGATAGAAGGACAATTACTATAGTTGTTACTCTTATTATTATCAATCTAACTCATATTATTAGCCATATTATGCTTATATGATCGATAGAAAGACAATTACTATACTTGTTACTCTTATTATTTTCAATCTAACTCATATTATTGGCCATATTATGTGGATATGATCGATAGGACGACAATTACTATACTTATTACTCTTATTATTATCAATCTATCTCATATTATTAGCCATATTATGCTTATATTATTGATAGAAGGACAATTACTATAGTTGTTACTCTTATTATTATCCATCTAACTCATATTATTAGCCATATTATGCTTATATGATCGATGGAAAGACAATTACTATACTTGTTACTCTTATTATTTTCAATCTAACTCATATTATTGGCCATATTATGTGGATATGATCGATAGGACGACAATTACTATACTTATTACTCTTATTATTATCAATCTATCTCATATTATTAGCCATATTATGCTTATATTATTGATAGAAGGACAATTACTATAGTTGTTACTCTTATTATTATCAATCTAACTCATATTATTAGCCATATTATGCTTATATGATCGATGGACAGACAATTACTATACTTGTTACTCTTATTATTATCAATCTAACTCATATTATTGGCCATATTATGCTTATATTATCGATAGAACGACAATTACTATACTTATTACTCTTACTATTATCAATCTAACTCATACTATTAGCCATATTATGCTTATATTATCGATGGAACGACAATTACTATACTTGTTACTCTTATTATTATCAATCTAACTCATATCATTAGCCATATTATGCTTATATGATCGATAGAACGACAATTACTATACTTATTACTCTTATTATTATCAATCTAACTCATATTATTGGCCATATTATGCTTATATTATCGAAAGAAGGACAATTACTATACTTGTTACGCTTATTATTATCAATCTAACTCATATTATTAGCCTGATTATGCTTATATTATTGATAGAAGGACAATTACTATAGCTGTTACTCTTATTATTATCAATCTAACTCATATTATTAGCCATATTATGCTTATATGATCGATAGAAAGACAATTACTATACTTGTTACTCTTATTGTTATCAATCTAACTCATATTATTGGCCATATTATGTGGATATGATCGATAGGACGACAATTACTATACTTATTACTCTTATTATTATCATTCTTTCTCATATTATTAGCCATATTATGCTTATGTTATTGATAGAAGGACAATTACTATAGTTGTTACTCTTATTATTATCAATCTAACTCATATTATTAGCCATATTATGCTTATATGATCGATAGAAAGACAATGACTATACTTGTTACTCTTATTATTATCAATCTAACTCATATTATTGGCCATATTATGTGGATATGATCGATAGGACGACAATTACTATACTTATTACTCTTATTATTATCAATCTAACTCATATTATTGGCCATATTATGTGGATATGATCGATTGAACGACAATTACTATACTTATTACTCTTACTATTATCAATCGAACACATATTATTAGCCATATTATGCTTATATGATCGATAGAACGACAATTACTATACTTGTTACGCTTATTATTATCAATCTAACTCATATTATTAGCCATATTATGCTTATATGATCGATAGAAAGACAATTACTATACTTGTTACTCTTATTATTTTCAATCTAACTCATATTATTGGCCATATTATGTGGATATGATCGATAGGACGACAATTACTATACTTATTACTCTTATTATTATCAATCTATCTCATATTATTAGCCATATTATGCTTATATTATTGATAGAAGGACAATTACTATAGTTGTTACTCTTATTATTATCCATCTAACTCATATTATTAGCCATATTATGCTTATATGATCGATGGAAAGACAATTACTATACTTGTTACTCTTATTATTTTCAATCTAACTCATATTATTGGCCATATTATGTGGATATGATCGATAGGACGACAATTACTATACTTATTACTCTTATTATTATCAATCTATCTCATATTATTAGCCATATTATGCTTATATTATTGATAGAAGGACAATTACTATAGTTGTTACTCTTATTATTATCAATCTAACTCATATTATTAGCCATATTATGCTTATATGATCGATGGACAGACAATTACTATACTTGTTACTCTTATTATTATCAATCTAACTCATATTATTGGCCATATTATGCTTATATTATCGATAGAACGACAATTACTATACTTATTACTCTTACTATTATCAATCTAACTCATACTATTAGCCATATTATGCTTATATTATCGATGGAACGACAATTACTATACTTGTTACTCTTATTATTATCAATCTAACTCATATCATTAGCCATATTATGCTTATATGATCGATAGAACGACAATTACTATACTTATTACTCTTATTATTATCAATCTAACTCATATTATTGGCCATATTATGCTTATATTATCGAAAGAAGGACAATTACTATACTTGTTACGCTTATTATTATCAATCTAACTCATATTATTAGCCTGATTATGCTTATATTATTGATAGAAGGACAATTACTATAGCTGTTACTCTTATTATTATCAATCTAACTCATATTATTAGCCATATTATGCTTATATGATCGATAGAAAGACAATTACTATACTTGTTACTCTTATTGTTATCAATCTAACTCATATTATTGGCCATATTATGTGGATATGATCGATAGGACGACAATTACTATACTTATTACTCTTATTATTATCATTCTTTCTCATATTATTAGCCATATTATGCTTATGTTATTGATAGAAGGACAATTACTATAGTTGTTACTCTTATTATTATCAATCTAACTCATATTATTAGCCATATTATGCTTATATGATCGATAGAAAGACAATGACTATACTTGTTACTCTTATTATTATCAATCTAACTCATATTATTGGCCATATTATGTGGATATGATCGATAGGACGACAATTACTATACTTATTACTCTTATTATTATCAATCTAACTCATATTATTGGCCATATTATGTGGATATGATCGATTGAACGACAATTACTATACTTATTACTCTTACTATTATCAATCGAACACATATTATTAGCCATATTATGCTTATATGATCGATAGAACGACAATTACTATACT
>NW_027474961.1:0-20882 GCF_050947335.1 Megachile rotundata | reverse complement strand
TATCATGCTGCTAATATCGATAGGACGATTATTATTATACTTATTATTCTTATTCTTTTCAATCTAACTAAAATTATTCGCCATATTATGCTACTTTTATCGATAGAACGATAATTATTATACTTAATACTCTTATTGTTTTCAATTTAACTTAAATTATTAGCCATGTTATGCTGCTAGTATCGATAGAACGACAATTATTTTACTTATTAGTCTTATTCCTGTCAATCTAACTTATATTGTTAGCCATATTATGCTGCTATTATCGATAGAACGATTATTATTATACTTGTTACTCTTATTATTTTCAATCTAACTTAAATTATTAGCCATATTATGCGGCTATAATCGATAGAACGACAATTATTATACTTATTAGTCTTATTCCTACCAATCTAACTTATATTGTTAGCCATATTATGCTGCTATTGTCGATAGAACAATTATTAATATACTGATTGCTCTTATTTTTTCAAAAATAACGTAAACTATTAGTCATGTTATGCTGCTAGTATCGATAGAACGATAATTATTATACTTAATACTCTTATTGTTTTCAATCTAACTTAAATACTTAGCCATGTTGTGCTGCTATTATCGATAGAACGATAATTATTATACTTAATACTCTTACTGCTTTCAATCTAACTTAAATTATTCGCCATATTATGCTGCTATTATCGATAGAACGATTATTATTATACTTGTTACTCTTATTATTTTCAATCTATCTTAAATTATTAGCCATATTATGCGGCTATAATCGATAGAACGACAATTATTACACTTATTAGACTTATTCCTACCAATCTAACTTATATTGTTAGCCATATTATGCTGCTATTATCGATAGAACAATTATTATTATACTGATTGCTCTTATTTTTTCAAAAATAACGTAAACTATTAGTCATGTTATGCTGCTAGTATCGATAGAACGATAATTATTATACTTAATACTCTTATTGTTTTCAATCTAACTTAAATACTTAGCCATGTTGTGCTGCTATTATCGATAGAACGATAATTATTATACTTAATACTCTTATTGTTTTCAATCTAACTTAAGTTGTTAGCCATATTATGCAGCTATTTTTGAACGAACGCTAACTATTATATTTAATACTCTTATTGTTTTCAATCTAACTTAACCTATTAGCCATATCATGCTGCTATTATCGATAGGACGATTATTATTATACTTATTATTCTTATTCCTTTCAATCCAACTGAAATTATTCGCCATATTATGCTACTTTTATCGATAGAACGATAATTATTATACTTAATACTCTTATTGTTTTCAATCTAACTTAAATTATTAGCCATATTATGCTGCTAGTATCGATAGAACAATAATTATTATACGTATTATCTTATTGTTTTCAATCTAACTCAAGGTATTAGCCATATTATGCTGCTATTTTTGAAAGAACGATAACTATTGTACTTAATACTCTTATCATTTTCAATCTCACTTAAATTATTAGCCAATTCATGCTGCTATTATCGATAGCACGATTATTATTATACTTATTATTCTTATTCTTTTCAATCTGTCTAAAATTATGCGCCATATTATGCTGCTTTAATCGATAGAACGATAATTATTATACTTAATACTCTTATTGTTTTGAATCTAACTTAAGTTATTAGCCATATTATGCTGCTAGTATCGATAGAACTGTAATTATTATACTTATTACTCTTATTGTTTTCAATCTAACTTACGTTATTAGCCATATTATGCTGCTATTTTTGAAAGAACGATAACTATTATACTTAATGCTCTTATTGCTTTCAATCTAACTTACATTATTAGCCATATTATGCTTCTAGTATCGGTAGAACGATCATTATTATACTTATTACTCTTATTGTTTTCAATCTAACTTAAGTTATTAGCCATATTATGCTGCTATTTTCGATAGAACGATAATTATTACACTTATTACTCTTATTATTTTCAATCCAACTTAAATTATTACGCATATTGTGCTGCTAATATCGATAGAACGGTAATTATTGTACTTATTACTCTTATTGTTTTCAATATAACTAAAATTATTCCCCATATTGTGCTGCTATTATCGATAGAACGACAATTATTATACTTAATACTCTTATTGCTGTCAATCTAACTTACTTTATTAGCCATTTTATGCTGCTAGTATCGAAAGAACGATTATTATTATACTTATTAGTCTTATTCCTATCAATCTAACTTATATTGTTAGCCATATTATGCTGCTATTTTCGATAGAACGATAATTATTATACTTAATACTCTTATTGCTTTCAATCTAACATAAGTTAAGGCCATATTATGCTGCTATTATCGATAGAACGATTATTATTATACTTGTTACTCTTATTATTTTCAATCTAACTTAAATTATTAGCCATATTATGCTGCTATAATCGATAGAACGACAATTATTATACTTATTAGTCTTATTCCCACCAATCTAACTTATATTGTTAGCCATATTATGCTGCTATTATCGATAGAACAATTATTATTATACTGATTGCTCTTATTTTTTCAAAAATAACTTATAGTCATGTTATGCTGCTAGTATCGATAGCACGATAATTATTATACTTAATACTCTTATTGCTTTCAATCTAACTTACATTATTAGCCATATTATGCTGCTAGTATCGAAAGAACGATTATTATTATACTTATTAGTCTTATTCCTATCAATCTAACTTATATTGTTAGCCATATTATGCTGCTATTATCGATAGAACGATTATTATTATACTTATTATTCGTATTCTTTTCAATCTAACTAAATTTATTCGCCATATTATGCTACTTTTATCGATAGAACCATAATTATTATACTTAATACTCTTATTGCTTTCAATCTAACTTAAGTTGTTAGCCATATTATGCTGCTATTTTTGATAGAACGATAACTATTATCCTTATTAGTCTTATTGCTAGGAATATAACTTAAATTATTAGGCATATTATGCTGCTAGTATCGATAGACCGATAATTATTATACTTATTATCTTATTGTTTACAATCTAACTTAACTTATTAGCCATATTATGCTGCTATTTTCGATAGAACGATAATTATTATACTTACTAGTCTTATTCCTACCAACCTAACTTATATTGTTAGCCATATTATGCTGCTATTATCGATAGAACAATTATTATTATACCTATTGCTCTTATTTTTTCAAAAATAACTTAAACTATTAGTCATGTTATGCTACTTTTATCGATAGAACGATAATTATTATACTTAATACTCTTATTGTTTTCAATCTAACTTAAATTATTAGCCATATTATGCTGCTAGTATCGATAGAACGGTAATTATTATACTTATTACTCTTATTGTTTTCAATCTAACTTAAGTTGTTAGCCATATTATGCAGCTATTTTTGAACGAACGATAACTATTATATTTAATACTCTTATTGTTTTCAATCTAACTTAAATTATTAGCCATATTATGCTGCTAGTATCGATAGAACAATAATTATTATACTTATTATCTTATTGTTTTCAATCTAACTCAAGGTATTAGCCATATTATGCTGCTATTTTTGAAAGAACGATAACTATTGTACTTAATACTCTTATCATTTTCAATCTCACTTAAATTATTAGCTAATTCATGCTGCTATTATCGATAGCACGATTATTATTATACTTATTATTCTTATTCTTTTCAATCTGTCTAAAATTATGCGCCATATTATGCTGCTTTAATCGATAGAACGATAATTATTATACTTAATACTCTTATTGTTTTGAATCTAACTTAAGTTATTAGCCATATTATGCTGCTAGTATCGATAGAACTGTAATTATTATACTTATTACTCTTATTGTTTTCAATCTAACTTACGTTATTAGCCATATTATGCTGCTATTTTTGAAAGAACGATAACTATTATACTTAATGCTCTTATTGCTTTCAATCTAACTTACATTATTAGCCATATTATGCTTCTAGTATCGGTAGAACGATCATTATTATACTTATTACTCTTATTGTTTTCAATCTAACTTAAGTTATTAGCCATATTATGCTGCTATTTTCGATAGAACGATAATTATTACACTTATTACTCTTATTATTTTCAATCCAACTTAAATTATTACGCATATTGTGCTGCTAATATCGATAGAACGGTAATTATTGTACTTATTACTCTTATTGTTTTCAATATAACTAAAATTATTCCCCATATTGTGCTGCTATTATCGATAGAACGACAATTATTATACTTAATACTCTTATTGCTGTCAATCTAACTTACTTTATTAGCCATTTTATGCTGCTAGTATCGACAGAACGATTATTATTATACTTATTAGTCTTATTCCTATCAATCTAACTTATATTGTTAGCCATATTATGCTGCTATTATCGATAGAACGATTATTATTATACTTATTATTCGTATTCTTTTCAATCTAACTAAATTTATTCGCCATATTATGCTACTTTTATCGATAGAACCATAATTATTATACTTAATACTCTTATTGCTTTCAATCTAACTTAAGTTGTTAGCCATATTATGCTGCTATTTTTGATAGAACGATAACTATTATCCTTATTAGGCTTATTGCTATGAATATAACTTAAATTATTAGGCATATTATGCTGCTAGTATCGATAGAACGATAATTATTATGCTTATTATCTTATTTTTTTCAGTCTAACTTAACTTATTAGCCATATTATGCTGCTATTTTCGATAGAACGATAATTATTATACTTAATACTCTTATTGCTTTCAATCTAACATAAGTTAAGGCCATATTATGCTGCTATTATCGATAGAACGATTATTATTATACTTGTTACTCTTATTATTTTCAATCTAACTTAAATTATTAGCCATATTATGCTGCTATAATCGATAGAACGACAATTATTATACTTATTAGTCTTATTCCTACCAATCTAACTTATATTGTTAGCCATATTATGCTGCTATTATCGATAGAACAATTATTATTGTACTGATTGCTCTTATTTTTTCAAAAATAACTTAAACTATTAGTCATGTTATGCTGCTAGTATCGATAGAACGATAATTATTATACTTAATACTCTTATTGCTTTCAATCTAACTTACATTATTAGCCATATTATGCTGCTATTTTCGATAGAACGATAATTATTATACTTATTAGTCCTATTACTATCAATCCAACTTAAATTATTAGCCACATCATGCTGCTATTATCGATAGAACGATTGTCATTATGCTTGAAACTCTTATTATTTTCAATCTAACTAAAATGGTTCGCCATATTATGCTGCTTTTGTCGATAGAACGATAATTATTATACTTAATACTCTTATTGCTTTCAATCTAACATAAGTTAAGGCCATATTATGCTGCTATTATCGATAGAACAATTATTATTATACTTATTACTCTTATCATTTTCGATCTAACTAAAATTATTCCCCATATTATGCTGCTTTTAGCGATAGAACGATAATTATTATGCTTAATACTCTTATTGTTTTCAATTTAACTTAAGTTATTAGACATATTATGCTGCTATTTTTGATAGAACGATAATTATTATATTTATTCGTCTTATTGCTCATAATCTAACTAAAATTGTTAGCCACATTATGCTGCTATTATCGATAGAAGGACAATTATTGTACTTATTAGTCTTATTCCTATCAATCTAACATATATTTTTAGCCATATTATGCTGTTATTATCGATAGAACGATAGTTATTATACTTATTACGCTTATTGCTTTGAATCTAACTTAAGTTATCAGACATATTATGCTGCTATTTTCGATTGAACGATAATTATTATACCTATTCGTCTTATTGCTCTCAATCTAACTAATATCGATAGCCACATTATGCTGCTATTTTCGATAGAACGATAATTATTATACTTACTAGTCTTATTCCTACGAACCTAACTTATATTGTTAGCCATATTATGCTGCTATTATCGATAGAACAATTATTATTATACCTATTGCTCTTATTTTTTCAAAAATAACTTAAACTATTAGTCATGTTATGCTACTTTTATCGATAGAACGATAATTATTATACTTAATACTCTCATTGTTTTCAATCTAACTTAAATTATTAGCCACATTATGCTGCTAGTATCGATAGAACGGTAATTATTATACTTATTACTCTTATTGTTTTCAATCTAACTTAAGTTGTTAGCCATATTATGCAGCTATTTTTGAACGAACGATAACTATTATATTTAATACTCTTATTGTTTTCAATCTAACTTAACCTATTAGCCATATCATGCTGCTATTATCGATAGGACGATTATTATTATACTTATTATTCTTATTCTTTTCAATCTGACTAAAATTATGCGCCATATTATGCTGCTTTAATCGATAGAACGATAATTATTATACTTAATACTCTTATTGTTTTGAATCTAACTTAAGTTATTAGCCATATTATGCTGCTAGTATCGATAGAATTGTAATTATTATACTTATTACTCTTATTGTTTACAATCTAACTTAACTTATTAGCCATATTATGCTGCTATTTTCGATAGAACGATAATTATTATACTTACTAGTCTTATTCCTACCAACCTAACTTATATTGTTAGCCATATTATGCTGCTATTATCGATAGAACGATTATTATTATACTTATTATTCGTATTCTTTTCAATCTAACTAAATTTATTCGCCATATTATGCTACTTTTATCGATAGAACCATAATTATTATACTTAATACTCTTATTGCTTTCAATCTAACTTAAGTTGTTAGCCATATTATGCTGCTATTTTTGATAGAACGATAACTATTATCCTTATTAGGCTTATTGCTATGAATATAACTTAAATTATTAGGCATATTATGCTGCTAGTATCGATAGAACGATAATTATTATGCTTATTATCTTATTGTTTTCAGTCTAACTTAACTTATTAGCCATATTATGCTGCTATTTTCGATAGAACGATAATTATTATACTTAATACTCTTATTGCTTTCAATCTAACATTAGTTAAGGCCGTATTATGCTGCTATTATCGATAGAACGATTATTATTATACTTGTTACTCTTATTATTTTCAATCTAACTTAAATTATTAGCCATATTATGCTGCTATTATCGATAGAACAATTATTATTATACTTATTGCTCTTATTTTTTCAAAAATAACTTATAGTCATGTTATGCTGCTAGTATCGATAGCACGATAATTATTATACTTAATACTCTTATTGCTTTCAATCTAACTTACATTATTAGCCATATTATGCTGCTAGTATCGAAAGAACGATTATTATTATACTTATTAGTCTTATTCCTATCAATCTAACTTATATTGTTAGCCATATTATGCTGCTATTATCGATAGAACGATTATTATTATACTTATTATTCGTATTCTTTTCAATCTAACTAAATTTATTCGCCATATTATGCTACTTTTATCGATAGAACCATAATTATTATACTTAATACTCTTATTGCTTTCAATCTAACTTAAGTTGTTAGCCATATTATGCTGCTATTTTTGATAGAACGATAACTATTATCCTTATTAGTCTTATTGCTAGGAATATAACTTAAATTATTAGGCATATTATGCTGCTAGTATCGATAGACCGATAATTATTATACTTATTATCTTATTGTTTACAATCTAACTTAACTTATTAGCCATATTATGCTGCTATTTTCGATAGAACGATAATTATTATACTTACTAGTCTTATTCCTACCAACCTAACTTATATTGTTAGCCATATTATGCTGCTATTATCGATAGAACAATTATTATTATACCTATTGCTCTTATTTTTTCAAAAATAACTTAAACTATTAGTCATGTTATGCTACTTTTATCGATAGAACGATAATTATTATACTTAATACTCTTATTGTTTTCAATCTAACTTAAGTTATTAGTCATATTATGCTGCTATTTTCGATAGAACGATAATTATTACACTTATTACTCTTATTATTTTCAATCCAACTTAAATTATTACGCATATTGTGCTGCTAATATCGATAGAACGGTAATTATTGTACTTATTACTCTTATTGTTTTCAATATAACTAAAATTATTCCCCATATTGTGCTGCTATTATCGATAGAACGACAATTATTATACTTAATACTCTTATTGCTGTCAATCTAACTTACTTTATTAGCCATTTTATGCTGCTAGTATCGAAAGAACGATTATTATTATACTTATTAGTCTTATTCCTATCAATCTAACTTATATTGTTAGCCATATTATGCTGCTATTATCGATAGAACGATTATTATTATACTTATTATTCGTATTCTTTTCAATCTAACTAAATTTATTCGCCATATTATGCTACTTTTATCGATAGAACCATAATTATTATACTTAATACTCTTATTGCTTTCAATCTAACTTAAGTTGTTAGCCATATTATGCTGCTATTTTTGATAGAACGATAACTATTATCCTTATTAGGCTTATTGCTATGAATATAACTTAAATTATTAGGCATATTATGCTGCTAGTATCGATAGAACGATAATTATTATGCTTATTATCTTATTGTTTTCAGTCTAACTTAACTTATTAGCCATATTATGCTGCTATTTTCGATAGAACGATAATTATTATACTTAATACTCTTATTGCTTTCAATCTAACATTAGTTAAGGCCGTATTATGCTGCTATTATCGATAGAACGATTATTATTATACTTGTTACTCTTATTATTTTCAATCTAACTTAAATTATTAGCCATATTATGCTGCTATTATCGATAGAACAATTATTATTATACTTATTGCTCTTATTTTTTCAAAAATAACTTATAGTCATGTTATGCTGCTAGTATCGATAGCACGATAATTATTATACTTAATACTCTTATTGCTTTCAATCTAACTTACATTATTAGCCATATTATGCTGCTAGTATCGAAAGAACGATTATTATTATACTTATTAGTCTTATTCCTATCAATCTAACTTATATTGTTAGCCATATTATGCTGCTATTATCGATAGAACGACAATTATTATACTTATTAGTCTTATTCCTACCAATCTAACTTATATTGTTAGCCATATTATGCTGCTATTATCGATAGAACAATTATTATTGTACTGATTGCTCTTATTTTTTCAAAAATAACTTAAACTATTAGTCATGTTATGCTGCTAGTATCGATAGAACGATAATTATTATACTTAATACTCTTATTGCTTTCAATCTAACTTACATTATTAGCCATATTATGCTGCTATTTTCGATAGAACGATAATTATTATACTTATTAGTCCTATTACTATCAATCCAACTTAAATTATTAGCCACATCATGCTGCTATTATCGATAGAACGATTGTCATTATGCTTGAAACTCTTATTATTTTCAATCTAACTAAAATGGTTCGCCATATTATGCTGCTTTTGTCGATAGAACGATAATTATTATACTTAATACTCTTATTGCTTTCAATCTAACATAAGTTAAGGCCATATTATGCTGCTATTATCGATAGAACAATTATTATTATACTTATTACTCTTATCATTTTCGATCTAACTAAAATTATTCCCCATATTATGCTGCTTTTAGCGATAGAACGATAATTATTATGCTTAATACTCTTATTGTTTTCAATTTAACTTAAGTTATTAGACATATTATGCTGCTATTTTTGATAGAACGATAATTATTATATTTATTCGTCTTATTGCTCATAATCTAACTAAAATTGTTAGCCACATTATGCTGCTATTATCGATAGAAGGACAATTATTGTACTTATTAGTCTTATTCCTATCAATCTAACATATATTTTTAGCCATATTATGCTGTTATTATCGATAGAACGATAGTTATTATACTTATTACGCTTATTGCTTTGAATCTAACTTAAGTTATCAGACATATTATGCTGCTATTTTCGATTGAACGATAATTATTATACCTATTCGTCTTATTGCTCTCAATCTAACTAATATCGATAGCCACATTATGCTGCTATTTTCGATAGAACGATAATTATTATACTTACTAGTCTTATTCCTACGAACCTAACTTATATTGTTAGCCATATTATGCTGCTATTATCGATAGAACAATTATTATTATACCTATTGCTCTTATTTTTTCAAAAATAACTTAAACTATTAGTCATGTTATGCTACTTTTATCGATAGAACGATAATTATTATACTTAATACTCTCATTGTTTTCAATCTAACTTAAATTATTAGCCACATTATGCTGCTAGTATCGATAGAACGGTAATTATTATACTTATTACTCTTATTGTTTTCAATCTAACTTAAGTTGTTAGCCATATTATGCAGCTATTTTTGAACGAACGATAACTATTATATTTAATACTCTTATTGTTTTCAATCTAACTTAACCTATTAGCCATATCATGCTGCTATTATCGATAGGACGATTATTATTATACTTATTATTCTTATTCTTTTCAATCTGACTAAAATTATGCGCCATATTATGCTGCTTTAATCGATAGAACGATAATTATTATACTTAATACTCTTATTGTTTTGAATCTAACTTAAGTTATTAGCCATATTATGCTGCTAGTATCGATAGAATTGTAATTATTATACTTATTACTCTTATTGTTTACAATCTAACTTAACTTATTAGCCATATTATGCTGCTATTTTCGATAGAACGATAATTATTATACTTACTAGTCTTATTCCTACCAACCTAACTTATATTGTTAGCCATATTATGCTGCTATTATCGATAGAACGATTATTATTATACTTATTATTCGTATTCTTTTCAATCTAACTAAATTTATTCGCCATATTATGCTACTTTTATCGATAGAACCATAATTATTATACTTAATACTCTTATTGCTTTCAATCTAACTTAAGTTGTTAGCCATATTATGCTGCTATTTTTGATAGAACGATAACTATTATCCTTATTAGGCTTATTGCTATGAATATAACTTAAATTATTAGGCATATTATGCTGCTAGTATCGATAGAACGATAATTATTATGCTTATTATCTTATTGTTTTCAGTCTAACTTAACTTATTAGCCATATTATGCTGCTATTTTCGATAGAACGATAATTATTATACTTAATACTCTTATTGCTTTCAATCTAACATTAGTTAAGGCCGTATTATGCTGCTATTATCGATAGAACGATTATTATTATACTTGTTACTCTTATTATTTTCAATCTAACTTAAATTATTAGCCATATTATGCTGCTATTATCGATAGAACAATTATTATTATACTTATTGCTCTTATTTTTTCAAAAATAACTTATAGTCATGTTATGCTGCTAGTATCGATAGCACGATAATTATTATACTTAATACTCTTATTGCTTTCAATCTAACTTACATTATTAGCCATATTATGCTGCTAGTATCGAAAGAACGATTATTATTATACTTATTAGTCTTATTCCTATCAATCTAACTTATATTGTTAGCCATATTATGCTGCTATTATCGATAGAACGATTATTATTATACTTATTATTCGTATTCTTTTCAATCTAACTAAATTTATTCGCCATATTATGCTACTTTTATCGATAGAACCATAATTATTATACTTAATACTCTTATTGCTTTCAATCTAACTTAAGTTGTTAGCCATATTATGCTGCTATTTTTGATAGAACGATAACTATTATCCTTATTAGTCTTATTGCTAGGAATATAACTTAAATTATTAGGCATATTATGCTGCTAGTATCGATAGACCGATAATTATTATACTTATTATCTTATTGTTTACAATCTAACTTAACTTATTAGCCATATTATGCTGCTATTTTCGATAGAACGATAATTATTATACTTACTAGTCTTATTCCTACCAACCTAACTTATATTGTTAGCCATATTATGCTGCTATTATCGATAGAACAATTATTATTATACCTATTGCTCTTATTTTTTCAAAAATAACTTAAACTATTAGTCATGTTATGCTACTTTTATCGATAGAACGATAATTATTATACTTAATACTCTTATTGTTTTCAATCTAACTTAAGTTATTAGTCATATTATGCTGCTATTTTCGATAGAACGATAATTATTACACTTATTACTCTTATTATTTTCAATCCAACTTAAATTATTACGCATATTGTGCTGCTAATATCGATAGAACGGTAATTATTGTACTTATTACTCTTATTGTTTTCAATATAACTAAAATTATTCCCCATATTGTGCTGCTATTATCGATAGAACGACAATTATTATACTTAATACTCTTATTGCTGTCAATCTAACTTACTTTATTAGCCATTTTATGCTGCTAGTATCGAAAGAACGATTATTATTATACTTATTAGTCTTATTCCTATCAATCTAACTTATATTGTTAGCCATATTATGCTGCTATTATCGATAGAACGATTATTATTATACTTATTATTCGTATTCTTTTCAATCTAACTAAATTTTTATTCGCCATATTATGCTATTTATCGATAGAACCATAATTATTATACTTAATACTCTTATTGCTTTCAATCTAACTTAAGTTGTTAGCCATATTATGC
The DNA here is from genome assembly GCF_050947335.1 of Megachile rotundata. Taxonomy (NCBI): domain Eukaryota; kingdom Metazoa; phylum Arthropoda; class Insecta; order Hymenoptera; family Megachilidae; genus Megachile; species Megachile rotundata. Next base: position 8,298 of record NW_027474961.1, on the reverse strand, counting down.
TGCTATTTTTGATAGAACGATAACTATTATCCTTATTAGGCTTATTGCTATGAATATAACTTAAATTATTAGGCATATTATGCTGCTAGTATCGATAGAACGATAATTATTATGCTTATTATCTTATTGTTTTCAGTCTAACTTAACTTATTAGCCATATTATGCTGCTATTTTCGATAGAACGATAATTATTATACTTAATACTCTTATTGCTTTCAATCTAACATTAGTTAAGGCCGTATTATGCTGCTATTATCGATAGAACGATTATTATTATACTTGTTACTCTTATTATTTTCAATCTAACTTAAATTATTAGCCATATTATGCTGCTATTATCGATAGAACAATTATTATTATACTTATTGCTCTTATTTTTTCAAAAATAACTTATAGTCATGTTATGCTGCTAGTATCGATAGCACGATAATTATTATACTTAATACTCTTATTGCTTTCAATCTAACTTACATTATTAGCCATATTATGCTGCTAGTATCGAAAGAACGATTATTATTATACTTATTAGTCTTATTCCTATCAATCTAACTTATATTGTTAGCCATATTATGCTGCTATTATCGATAGAACGATTATTATTATACTTATTATTCGTATTCTTTTCAATCTAACTAAATTTATTCGCCATATTATGCTACTTTTATCGATAGAACCATAATTATTATACTTAATACTCTTATTGCTTTAAATCTAACTTAAGTTGTTAGCCATATTATTCTGCTATTTTTGATAGAACGATAACTATTATCCTTATTAGTCTTATTGCTAGGAATATAACTTAAATTATTAGGCATATTATGCTGCTAGTATCGATAGACCGATAATTATTATACTTATTATCTTATTGTTTACAATCTAACTTAACTTATTAGCCATATTATGCTGCTATTTTCGATAGAACGATAATTATTATACTTACTAGTCTTATTCCTACCAACCTAACTTATATTGTTAGCCATATTATGCTGCTATTATCGATAGAACAATTATTATTATACCTATTGCTCTTATTTTTTCAAAAATAACTTAAACTATTAGTCATGTTATGCTACTTTTATCGATAGAACGATAATTATTATACTTAATACTCTTATTGTTTTCAATCTAACTTAAATTATTAGCCATATTATGCTGCTAGTATCGATAGAACGGTAATTATTATACTTATTACTCTTATTGTTTTCAATCTAACTTAAGTTGTTAGCCATATTATGCAGCTATTTTTGAACGAACGATAACTATTATATTTAATACTCTTATTGTTTTCAATCTAACTTAACCTATTAGCCATATCATGCTGCTATTATCGATAGGACGATTATTATTATACTTATTATTCTTATTCCTTTCAATCCAACTGAAATTATTCGCCATATTATGCTACTTTTATCGATAGAACGATAATTATTATACTTAATACTCTTATTGTTTTCAATCTAACTTAAATTATTAGCCATATTATGCTGCTAGTATCGATAGAACAATAATTATTATACTTATTATCTTATTGTTTTCAATCTAACTCAAGGTATTAGCCATATTATGCTGCTATTTTTGAAAGAACGATAACTATTGTACTTAATAATCTTATCATTTTCAATCTCACTTAAATTATTAGCCAATTCATGCTGCTATTATCGATAGCACGATTATTATTATACTTATTATTCTTATTCTTTTCAATCTGTCTAAAATTATGCGCCATATTATGCTGCTTTAATCGATAGAACGATAATTATTATACTTAATACTCTTATTGTTTTGAATCTAGCTTAAGTTATTAGCCATATTATGCTGCTAGTATCGATAGAACTGTAATTATTATACTTATTACTCTTATTGTTTTCAATCTAACTTACGTTATTAGCCATATTATGCTGCTATTTTTGAAAGAACGATAACTATTATACTTAATGCTCTTATTGCTTTCAATCTAACTTACATTATTAGCCATATTATGCTTCTAGTATCGGTAGAACGATCATTATTATACTTATTACTCTTATTGTTTTCAATCTAACTTAAGTTATTAGCCATATTATGCTGCTATTTTCGATAGAACGATAATTATTACACTTATTACTCTTATTACTTTCAATCCAACTTAAATTATTACGCATATTGTGCTGCTAATATCGATAGAACGGTAATTATTGTACTTATTACTCTTATTGTTTTCAATATAACTAAAATTATTCCCCATATTGTGCTGCTATTATCGATAGAACGACAATTATTATACTTAATACTCTTATTGCTGTCAATCTAACTTACTTTATTAGCCATTTTATGCTGCTAGTATCGAAAGAACGATTATTATTATACTTATTAGTCTTATTCCTATCAATCTAACTTATATTGTTAGCCATATTATGCTGCTATTTTCGATAGAACGATAATTATTATACTTAATACTCCTATTGCTTTCAATCTAACATAAGTTAAGGCCATATTATGCTGCTATTATCGATAGAACGATTATTATTATACTTGTTACTCTTATTATTTTCAATCTAACTTAAATTATTAGCCATATTATGCTGCTATAATCGATAGAACGACAATTATTATACTTATTAGTCTTATTCCCACCAATCTAACTTATATTGTTAGCCATATTATGCTGCTATTATCGATAGAACAATTATTATTATACTGATTGCTCTTATTTTTTCAAAAATAACTTATAGTCATGTTATGCTGCTAGTATCGATAGCACGATAATTATTATACTTAATACTCTTATTGCTTTCAATCTAACTTACATTATTAGCCATATTATGCTGCTAGTATCGAAAGAACGATAATTATTATACTTACTAGTCTTATTCCTACCAACCTAACTTATATTGTTAGCCATATTATGCTGCTATTATCGATAGAACAATTATTATTATACCTATTGCTCTTATTTTTTCAAAAATAACTTAAACTATTAGTCATGTTATGCTACTTTTATCGATAGAACGATAATTATTATACTTAATACTCTTATTGTTTTGAATCTAACTTAAGTTATTAGCCATATTATGCTGCTAGTATCGATAGAACTGTAATTATTATACTTATTACTCTTATTGTTTTCAATCTAACTTACGTTATTAGCCATATTATGCTGCTATTTTTGAAAGAACGATAACTATTATACTTAATGCTCTTATTGCTTTCAATCTAACTTACATTATTAGCCATATTATGCTTCTAGTATCGGTAGAACGATCATTATTATACTTATTACTGTTATTGTTTTCAATCTAACTTAAGTTATTAGTCATATTATGCTGCTATTTTCGATAGAACGATAATTATTACACTTATTACTCTTATTATTTTCAATCCAACTTAAATTATTACGCATATTGTGCTGCTAATATCGATAGAACGGTAATTATTGTACTTATTACTCTTATTGTTTTCAATATAACTAAAATTATTCCCCATATTGTGCTGCTATTATCGATAGAACGACAATTATTATACTTAATACTCTTATTGCTGTCAATCTAACTTACTTTATTAGCCATTTTATGCTGCTAGTATCGAAAGAACGATTATTATTATACTTATTAGTCTTATTCCTATCAATCTAACTTATATTGTTAGCCATATTATGCTGCTATTATCGATAGAACGATTATTATTATACTTATTATTCGTATTCTTTTCAATCTAACTAAATTTATTCGCCATATTATGCTACTTTTATCGATAGAACCATAATTATTATACTTAATACTCTTATTGCTTTCAATCTAACTTAAGTTGTTAGCCATATTATGCTGCTATTTTTGATAGAACGATAACTATTATCCTTATTAGGCTTATTGCTATGAATATAACTTAAATTATTAGGCATATTATGCTGCTAGTATCGATAGAACGATAATTATTATGCTTATTATCTTATTTTTTTCAGTCTAACTTAACTTATTAGCCATATTATGCTGCTATTTTCGATAGAACGATAATTATTATACTTAATACTCTTATTGCTTTCAATCTAACATAAGTTAAGGCCATATTATGCTGCTATTATCGATAGAACGATTATTATTATACTTGTTACTCTTATTATTTTCAATCTAACTTAAATTATTAGCCATATTATGCTGCTATAATCGATCGAACGACAATTATTATACTTATTAGTCTTATTCCTACCAATCTAACTTATATTGTTAGCCATATTATGCTGCTATTATCGATAGAACAATTATTATTGTACTGATTGCTCTTATTTTTTCAAAAATAACTTAAACTATTAGTCATGTTATGCTGCTAGTATCGATAGAACGATAATTATTATACTTAATACTCTTATTGCTTTCAATCTAACTTACATTATTAGCCATATTATGCTGCTATTTTCGATAGAACGATAATTATTATACTTATTAGTCCTATTACTATCAATCCAACTTAAATTATTAGCCACATCATGCTGCTATTATCGATAGAACGATTGTCATTATGCTTGAAACTCTTATTATTTTCAATCTAACTAAAATGGTTCGCCATATTATGCTGCTTTTGTCGATAGAACGATAATTATTATACTTAATACTCTTATTGCTTTCAATCTAACATAAGTTAAGGCCATATTATGCTGCTATTATCGATAGAACAATTATTATTATACTTATTACTCTTATCATTTTCGATCTAACTAAAATTATTCCCCATATTATGCTGCTTTTATCGATAGAACGATAATTATTATGCTTAATACTCTTATTGTTTTCAATTTAACTTAAGTTATTAGACATATTATGCTGCTATTTTTGATAGAACGATAATTATTATATTTATTCGTCTTATTGCTCATAATCTAACTAAAATTGTTAGCCACATTATGCTGCTATTATCGATAGAAGGACAATTATTGTACTTATTAGTCTTATTCCTATCAATCTAACATATATTTTTAGCCATATTATGCTGTTATTATCGATAGAACGATAGTTATTATACTTATTACGCTTATTGCTTTGAATCTAACTTAAGTTATCAGACATATTATGCTGCTATTTTCGATTGAACGATAATTATTATACCTATTCGTCTTATTGCTCTCAATCTAACTAATATCGATAGCCACATTATGCTGCTATTTTCGATAGAACGATAATTATTATACTTATTCGTCTTATTCCTATCAATCTAACTTATATTGTTAGCCATATTATGCTGCTATTATCGATAGAACAATTATTATTATACTTATCACTCTTATCATTTTCAATCTAACTAAAATTATTCCCCATATTATGCTGCTTTTATCGTTAGAACGATAATTATTTTACTTAATACTCTTGCTGTTTTCAATCTAACTTAAATTATTAGCCATATTATGCTGCTATTATCGATAGAACGATTATTATTATGCTTGTTACTCTCATTATTTTCAATCTAACTGAAATTATTAGCCATGTTATACTGCTAGTTTTGAAAGAACGATAACTATTATACTTAATACTCTTATTGTTTTGAATCTAACTTAAGTTATTAGCCATATTATGCTGCTAGTATCGATAGAACTGTAATTATTATACTTATTACTCTTATTGTTTACAATCTAACTTAACTTATTAGCCATATTATGCTGCTATTTTCGATAGAACGATAATTATTATACTTACTAGTCTTATTCCTACCAACCTAACTTATATTGTTAGCCATATTATGCTGCTATTATCGATAGAACAGTTATTATTATACCTATTGCTCTTATTTTTTCAAAAATAACTTAAACTATTAGTCATGTTATGCTACTTTTATCGATAGAACGATAATTATTATACTTAATACTCTCATTGTTTTCAATCTAACTTAAATTATTAGCCACATTATGCTGCTAGTATCGATAGAACGGTAATTATTATACTTATTACTCTTATTGTTTTCAATCTAACTTAAGTTGTTAGCCATATTATGCAGCTATTTTTGAACGAACGATAACTATTATATTTAATACTCTTATTGTTTTCAATCTAACTTAACCTATTAGCCATATCATGCTGCTATTATCGATAGGACGATTATTATTATACTTATTATTCTTATTCTTTTCAATCTGACTAAAATTATGCGCCATATTATGCTGCTTTAATCGATAGAACGATAATTATTATACTTAATACTCTTATTGTTTTGAATCTAACTTAAGTTATTAGCCATATTATGCTGCTAGTATCGATAGAACTGTAATTATTATACTTATTACTCTTATTGTTTACAATCTAACTTAACTTATTAGCCATATTATGCTGCTATTTTCGATAGAACGATAATTATTATACTTACTAGTCTTATTCCTACCAACCTAACTTATATTGTTAGCCATATTATGCTGCTATTATCGATAGAACAATTATTATTATACCTATTGCTCTTATTTTTTCAAAAATAACTTAAACTATTAGTCATGTTATGCTACTTTTATCGATAGAACGATAATTATTATACTTAATACTCTTATTGTTTTGAATCTAACTTAAGTTATTAGCCATATTATGCTGCTAGTATCGATAGAACTGTAATTATTATACTTATTACTCTTATTGTTTTCAATCTAACTTACGTTATTAGCCATATTATGCTGCTATTTTTGAAAGAACGATAACTATTATACTTAATGCTCTTATTGCTTTCAATCTAACTTACATTATTAGCCATATTATGCTTCTAGTATCGGTAGAACGATCATTATTATACTTATTACTGTTATTGTTTTCAATCTAACTTAAGTTATTAGTCATATTATGCTGCTATTTTCGATAGAACGATAATTATTACACTTATTACTCTTATTATTTTCAATCCAACTTAAATTATTACGCATATTGTGCTGCTAATATCGATAGAACGGTAATTATTGTACTTATTACTCTTATTGTTTTCAATATAACTAAAATTATTCCCCATATTGTGCTGCTATTATCGATAGAACGACAATTATTATACTTAATACTCTTATTGCTGTCAATCTAACTTACTTTATTAGCCATTTTATGCTGCTAGTATCGAAAGAACGATTATTATTATACTTATTAGTCTTATTCCTATCAATCTAACTTATATTGTTAGCCATATTATGCTGCTATTATCGATAGAACGATTATTATTATACTTATTATTCGTATTCTTTTCAATCTAACTAAATTTATTCGCCATATTATGCTACTTTTATCGATAGAACCATAATTATTATACTTAATACTCTTATTGCTTTCAATCTAACTTAAGTTGTTAGCCATATTATGCTGCTATTTTTGATAGAACGATAACTATTATCCTTATTAGGCTTATTGCTATGAATATAACTTAAATTATTAGGCATATTATGCTGCTAGTATCGATAGAACGATAATTATTATGCTTATTATCTTATTTTTTTTCAGTCTAACTTAACTTATTAGCCATATTATGCTGCTATTTTCGATAGAACGATAATTATTATACTTAATACTCTTATTGCTTTCAATCTAACATAAGTTAAGGCCATATTATGCTGCTATTATCGATAGAACGATTATTATTATACTTGTTACTCTTATTATTTTCAATCTAACTTAAATTATTAGCCATATTATGCTGCTATAATCGATCGAACGACAATTATTATACTTATTAGTCTTATTCCTACCAATCTAACTTATATTGTTAGCCATATTATGCTGCTATTATCGATAGAACAATTATTATTGTACTGATTGCTCTTATTTTTTCAAAAATAACTTAAACTATTAGTCATGTTATGCTGCTAGTATCGATAGAACGATAATTATTATACTTAATACTCTTATTGCTTTCAATCTAACTTACATTATTAGCCATATTATGCTGCTATTTTCGATAGAACGATAATTATTATACTTATTAGTCCTATTACTATCAATCCAACTTAAATTATTAGCCACATCATGCTGCTATTATCGATAGAACGATTGTCATTATGCTTGAAACTCTTATTATTTTCAATCTAACTAAAATGGTTCGCCATATTATGCTGCTTTTGTCGATAGAACGATAATTATTATACTTAATACTCTTATTGCTTTCAATCTAACATAAGTTAAGGCCATATTATGCTGCTATTATCGATAGAACAATTATTATTATACTTATTACTCTTATCATTTTCGATCTAACTAAAATTATTCCCCATATTATGCTGCTTTTATCGATAGAACGATAATTATTATGCTTAATACTCTTATTGTTTTCAATTTAACTTAAGTTATTAGACATATTATGCTGCTATTTTTGATAGAACGA
>NW_027474960.1:0-20934 GCF_050947335.1 Megachile rotundata | reverse complement strand
ATCTAACTCGTATTATTAGCCATATTATGCTTATATGATCGATAGAATGAGAATTACTATACTCACTACTCTTAGTATTATCACTCTAACTCATATTATTAGCCTTATTATGCTTATATGACCGATAGAACGACAATTACTGTAGTTATTACTCTTGTTATTATCAATCTAACTCGTATTATTAGCCATATTATGCTTATATGATCGATAGAACGACAAATACTATACTTATTACTCTTATTATTATCAATCTAACTCATATTATTAGCCATATTATGCTTATATGATCGATAGAACGACAATTACTATACTCACTACTCTTAGTATTATCAATCTAACTCATATTATTAGCCATATTATGCTTATATTATCGATAGAACGACAATTACTATACATATTACTGTTATTATTATCAATCTAACTCATATTATTGGCCATATTATGGTTATATTATCGATAGAACGACAATTACTATACTTGTTACTCTTATTATTATCAATCTAACTCATATTATTAGCCATATTATGCTTATATGATCGACAGAACGAGAATTACTATACTCACTACTCTTAGTATTATCAATCTAACTCATATTATTAGCCATATTATGCTTATATTATCGATAGAACGACAATTACAATACCTATTACTGTTATTATTATCAATCTAACTCATATTATTGGCCATATTATGGTTATATTATCGATAGAACGACAATTACTATACTTATTACTGTTAATATTATCAATCTAACTCATATTATTAGCCATATTATGCTTAAATGATCGATAGAACTACAATTTCTATACTCATTACTCTTATTATTATCAATCTAACTCATATTATTAGCCATATTATGCTTATATGATCGATAGAACGAGAATTACTATACTCACTACTCTTAGTATTATCAATCTAACTCATATTATTAGCCATATTATGTTTATATGATCGATAGAACACAATTACTAAACTTGTTACTCTTATTGTTATCAATCTAACTTATATTATTAGCCATATTATGCTTATATGGTCGATAGAACGAGAATTACTATACTCACTACTCTTAGTATTATCAATCTAACTCATATTATTAGCCATATTATGCTTAAATGATCGATAGAACTACAATTTCTATACTCATTACTCTTATTATTATCAATCTAACTCATATTATTAGCCATATTATGCTTATATGATCGATAGAACGAGAATTACTATACTCACTACTCTTAGTATTATCAATCTAACTCATATTATTAGCCATATTATGTTTATATGATCGATAGAACGACAATTACTAAACTTGTTACTCTTATTGTTATCAATCTAACTTATATTATTAGCCATATTATGCTTATATGGTCGATAGAACGAGAATTACTATACTCACTACTCTTAGTATTATCAATCTAACTCATATTATTAGCCATATTATGCTTAAATGATCGATAGAACTACAATTTCTATACTCATTACTCTTATTATTATCAATCTAACTCATATTATTAGCCATATTATGCTTATATGATCGATAGAACGAGAATTACTATACTCACTACTCTTAGTATTATCAATCTAACTCATATTATTAGCCATATTATGTTTATATTATCGATAGAACGACAATTACAATACCTATTACTGTTATTATTATCAATCTAACTCATATTATTAGCCATATTATGCTTAAATGATCCATAGAACTACAATTACTATACTCATTACTCTTATTATTATCAATCTAACTCATATTATTAGCCATATTATGCTTATATGATCGATAGAACGACAATTACTATACCCACTACTCTTAGTATTATCAATCTAACTCATATTATTAGCCATATTATGATTAAATGATCGATAGAACGACAATTACTATACTTATTACTCTTATTATTATCAATCTAACTCGTATTATTAGCCATATTATGCTTATATGATCGATAGAATGAGAATTACTATACTCACTACTCTTAGTATTATCACTCTAACTAATATTATTAGCCTTATTATGCTTATATGATCGATAGAACGACAATTACTGTAGATATTACTCTTATTGTTATCAATCTAACTCGTATTATTAGCCATATTATGCTTGTATGATCGATAGAACGACAAATACTATACTTATTACTCTTATTATTATCAATCTAACTCATATTATTAGCCATATTATGCTTATATGATCGATAGAACGACAATTACTATACTCACTACTCTTAGTATTATCAATCTAACTCATATTATTAGCCATATTATGCTTATATTATCGATAGAACGACAATTACTATAGTTATTACTGTTATTATTATCAATCTAACTCATATTATTGGCCATATTATGGTTATATTATCGATAGAACGAAAATTACTATACTTATTACTCTTATTATTATCAATCTAACTCGTATTATTAGCCATATTATGCTTATATGATCGATAGAATGAGAATTACTATACTCACTACTCTTAGAATTATCACTCTAACTCATATTATTAACCTTATTATGCTTATATGATCGATAGAACGACAATTACTGTAGTTATTACTCTTATTATTATCAATCTAACTCGTATTATTAGCCATGTTATGCTTATATGATCGATAGAACGACAAATACTATACTTATTACTCTTATTATTATCAATCTAACTCATATTATTAGCCATATTATGCTTATATGATCGATAGAACGAGAATTACTATACTCACTACTCTTAGTATTATCAATCTAACTCATATTATTAGCCATATTATGCTTATATTATCGATAGAACGACAATTACAATACCTATTACTGTTATTATTATCAATCTAACTCATATTATTGGCCATATTACGGTTATATTATCGATAGAACGACAATTACTATACTTATTACTGTTAATATTATCAATCTAACTCATATTATTAGCCATATTATGCTTAAATGATCGATAGAACTACAATTTCTATACTCATTACTCTTATTATTATCAATCTAACTCATATTATTAGCCATATTATGCTTATATGATCGATAGAACGACAAATACTATACTTATTACTCTTATTATTATCAATCTAACTCATATTATTAGCCATATTCTGCTTATATGATCGATAGAACGAGAATTACTATACTCACTACTCCTAGTGTTATCAATCTAACTCATATTATTAGCCATATTATGCTTATATTATCGATATTACGACAATTACAATACCTATTACTGTTATTATTATCAATCTAACTCATATTATTAGCTATATTATGCTTAAATGATCGATAGAACTACAATTACTATACTTATTACTGTTATTATTATCAATCTAACTCATATTATTGGCCATCTTATGGTTATATTATCGATAGAACGACAATTACTATACTTATTGCTGTTATTATTATCAATCTAACTCATATTATTAGCCATATTATGCTTAAATGGTCGATAGAACTACAATTTCTATACTCATTACTCTTATTATTATCAATCTAACTCATATTATTAGCCATATTATGCTTATATGATCGATAGAACGAGAATTACTATACTCACTACTCTTAGTATTATCAATCTAACTCATATTATTAGCCATATTATGCTTATATGATCGATAGAACGACAATTACTAAACTTGTTACTCTTATTGTTATCAATCTAACTCATATTATTAGCCATATTATGCTTATATGATCGATAGAACGAGAATTACTATACTCACTACTCTTAGTATTATCAATCTAACTCATATTATTAGCCATACTATGCTTATATTATCGATAGAACGACAATTACAATACCTATTACTGTTATTATTATCAATCTAACTCATATTATTAGCCATATTATGCTTATATGATCGATAGAACGACAAATACTATACTTATTACTCTTATTATTATCAATCTAACTCATATTATTAACCATATTATGCAGATATGATCGATAGAACTACAATTACTATACTCATTACTCTTATTATTATCAATCTAACTCATATTATTAGCCATATTATGCTTAAATGATCGATAGAACGTCCATTACTATACTCATTACTCTTATTATTATCAATCTAACTCATATTATTAGCCATATTGTGCTTATATGAGCGATAGAACGACAATTACTATACTTATTACACTTATTATTATCAATCTAACTAATATTATTAGCCATATTATGCTTATATGATGGATAGAACGACAATTACTATACTTATTAGTCTTATTATTATCAATCTAACTCATATTATTGGCCATATTGTGCTTATATGAGCGATAGAACGGCAATTAATATATTTATTACACTCACTATTATCAATCTAACTCATATTATTAACCATATTATGCTTATATGATCGATAGAATGAGAATTACTATACTCACTACTCTTAGTATTATCACTCTAACTCATATTATTAGCCATATTTTGCTTATATGATCGAGAGAACGACAATTACTATACTTATTACTCTTATTATTATCAATCTAACTCATATTATTAGCCATATTATGCTTATATGATCGATAGAACGACAAATACTATACTTACTACTCTTATTATTATCAATCTAACTCATATTATTAACCATATTATGCAGATATGATCGATAGAACGACAATTACTATACTTATTACTCTTATTATTATCAATCTAACTCGTATTATTAGCCATATTGTGCTTATATGATCGATAGAACGACAAATACTATACTTATTACTCTTATTATTATCAATCTAACTCATATTATTAGCCATATTATGCTTATATGATCGATAGAACGAGAATTACTATACTCACTACTCTTAGTATTACCAATCTAACTCATATTATTAGCCATATTATGCTTATATTATCGATAGAACGACAATTACTATACATATTACTCTTATTATTATCAATGTAACTCGTATTATTAGCCATATTATGCTTATATGATCGATAGAATGAGAATTACTATACTCACTACTCTTAGTATTATCAATCTAACTCATATTATTAGCCATATTGTGCTTATATGAGCGATAGAACGACAATTACTATACTTATTACACTTATTATTATCAATCTAACTAATATTATTAGCCATATTATGCTTATATGATGGATAGAACGACAATTACTATACTTATTAGTCTTATTATTATCAATCTAACTCATATTATTGGCCATATTGTGCTTATATGAGCGATAGAACGGCAATTAATATATTTATTACACTCACTATTATCAATCTAACTCATATTATTAACCATATTATGCTTATATGATCGATAGAATGAGAATTACTATACTCACTACTCTTAGTATTATCACTCTAACTCATATTATTAGCCATATTTTGCTTATATGATCGAGAGAACGACAATTACTATACTTATTACTCTTATTATTATCAATCTAACTCATATTATTAGCCATATTATGCTTATATGATCGATAGAACGACAAATACTATACTTACTACTCTTATTATTATCAATCTAACTCATATTATTAACCATATTATGCAGATATGATCGATAGAACGACAATTACTATACTTATTACTCTTATTATTATCAATCTAACTCGTATTATTAGCCATATTGTGCTTATATGATCGATAGAACGACAAATACTATACTTATTACTCTTATTATTATCAATCTAACTCATATTATTAGCCATATTATGCTTATATGATCGATAGAACGAGAATTACTATACTCACTACTCTTAGTATTACCAATCTAACTCATATTATTAGCCATCTTATGCTTATATTATCGATAGAACGACAATTACTATACATATTACTCTTATTATTATCAATGTAACTCGTATTATTAGCCATATTATGCTTATATGATCGATAGAATGAGAATTACTATACTCACTACTCTTAGTATTATCACTCTCACTCATATTATTAGCCATATTATGCTTATATGATCGAGAGGACGACAATTACTATACTTATTTCTCTTATTATTATCAATCTAACTCATATTATTAGCCATATTATGCTTATATGATCGATAGAACGACAATTACCATACTCACTACTCTTAGTATTATCAATCTAACTCATATTATTAGCCATATTATGGTTATATTATCGATAGAACGACAATTACTATACTTATTACTGTTATTATTATCAATCTAACTCATATTATTAGCCATATTATGCTTAAATGATCGATAGAACGACAATTACTATACTTATTACTCTTATTATTATCAATCTACCTCGTATTATTAGCCATATTATGCTTATATGATCGATAGAACGACAAATACTATACTTATTACTCTTATTATTATCAATCTAACTCATATTATTAGACATATTATGCTTATATGATCGATAGAACGACAATTACTATACTCACTACTCTTAGTATTATCAATCTAACTCATATTATTAGCCATATTATGCTTATATGATCGAGAGAACGACAATTACTATACTTATTACTGTTATTATTATCAATCTAACTCATATTATTAGCCATATTATGCTTATATGATCGAGAGAACGACAATTACTATACTTATTACTCTTATTATTATCAATCTAACTCATATTATTAGCCTTATTATGCTTAAATGATCGATAGAACTACAATTACTGTACTCATTACTCTTATTATTATCAATCTAACTCATATTATTAGCCATATTATGCTTATATAATCGATAGAACGAGAATTACTATACTCACTACTCTTAGTATTATCACTCTAACTCATATTATTAGCCATATTATGCTTATATGATCGAGAGAACGACAATTACTATACTTATTGCTGTTATTATTATCAATCTAACTCATATTATTAGCCATATTATGCTTATATTATCGATAGAACGACAATTACTATACTTATTACTGTTATTATTATCAATCTAACTCATATTATTAGCCATATTATGCTTATATGATCGAGAGAACGACAATTACTATACTTATTACTCTTATTGTTATCAATCTAACTCATATTATTAGCCTTATTATGCTTATATGATCGATAGAACGACAATTACTGTAGTTATTACTCTTATTATTATCAATCTAACTCATATTATTAGCCATATTATGCTTATATGGTCGATAGAACGAGAATTACTATACTCACTACTCTTAGTATTATCAATCTAACTCATATTATTAGCCATATTATGGTTATATTATCGATAGAACGACAATTACTATACTTATTACTGTTATTATTATCAATCTAACTCATATTATTAGCCATATTATGCTTCAATGATCGATAGAACTACAATTACTATACTCATTACTCTTATTATTATCAATCTAACTCATATTATTAGCCATATTATGCTTATATGATCGATAGAACGAGAATTACTATACTCACTACTCTTAGTATTATCAATCTAACTCATATTATTAGCCATATTATGCTTCTATGATCGATAGAACGACAATTACTATACTTATTACTCTTATTATTATCAATCTAACTCAGATTATTAGCCATATTATGCTTATATGATCGATAGAACGACAATTACTATACTCACTACTCTTAGTACTATCAATCTAACTCATATTATTAGCCATATTATGCTTAAATGATCGATAGAACGACAATTACTATACTCATTACTCTTATTATTATCAATCTAACTCATATTATTAACCATATTATGCAGATATGATCGATAGAACTACAATTACTATACTCATTACTCTTATTATTATCAATCTAACTCATATTATTAGCCATGTTATGCTTAAATGATCGATAGAACTACAATTACTATACTCATTACTCTTATTATTATCAATCTAACTCATATTATTAGCCATATTATGCTTATATGATCGATAGAACGACAATTACTATACCCACTACTCTTAGTATTATCAATCTAACTCATATTATTAGCCATATTATGATTAAATGATCGATAGAACGACAATTACTATACTTATTACTCTTATTATTATCAATCTAACTCGTATTATTAGCCATATTATGCTTATATGATCGATAGAATGAGAATTACTATACTCACTACTCTTAGTATTATCACTCTAACTAATATTATTAGCCTTATTATGCTTATATGATCGATAGAACGACAATTACTGTAGATATTACTCTTATTGTTATCAATCTAACTCGTATTATTAGCCATATTATGCTTGTATGATCGATAGAACGACAAATACTATACTTATTACTCTTATTATTATCAATCTAACTCATATTATTAGCCATATTATGCTTATATGATCGATAGAACGACAATTACTATACTCACTACTCTTAGTATTATCAATCTAACTCATATTATTAGCCATATTATGCTTATATTATCGATAGAACGACAATTACTATACTTATTACTGTTATTATTATCAATCTAACTCATATTATTGGCCATATTATGGTTATATTATCGATAGAACGAAAATTACTATACTTATTACTCTTATTATTATCAATCTACCTCGTATTATTAGCCATATTATGCTTATATGATCGATAGAACGACAAATACTATACTTATTACTCTTATTATTATCAATCTAACTCATATTATTAGACATATTATGCTTATATGATCGATAGAACGACAATTACTATACTCACTACTCTTAGTATTATCAATCTAACTCATATTATTAGCCATATTATGCTTATATGATCGAGAGAACGACAATTACTATACTTATTACTGTTATTATTATCAATCTAACTCATATTATTAGCCATATTATGCTTATATGATCGAGAGAACGACAATTACTATACTTATTACTCTTATTATTATCAATCTAACTCATATTATTAGCCTTATTATGCTTAAATGATCGATAGAACTACAATTATTGTACTCATTACTCTTATTATTATCAATCTAACTCATATTATTAGCCATATTATGCTTATATAATCGATAGAACGAGAATTACTATACTCACTACTCTTAGTATTATCACTCTAACTCATATTATTAGCCATATTATGCTTATATGATCGAGAGAACGACAATTACTATACTTATTGCTGTTATTATTATCAATCTAACTCATATTATTAGCCATATTATGCTTATATTATCGATAGAACGACAATTACTATACTTATTACTGTTATTATTATCAATCTAACTCATATTATTAGCCATATTATGCTTATATGATCGAGAGAACGACAATTACTATACTTATTACTCTTATTGTTATCAATCTAACTCATATTATTAGCCTTATTATGCTTATATGATCGATAGAACGACAATTACTGTAGTTATTACTCTTATTATTATCAATCTAACTCATATTATTAGCCATATTATGCTTATATGGTCGATAGAACGAGAATTACTATACTCACTACTCTTAGTATTATCAATCTAACTCATATTATTAGCCATATTATGCTTATATTATCGATAGAACGACAATTACTATACTTATTACTGTTATTATTATCAATCTAACTCATATTATTAGCCATATTATGCTTCAATGATCGATAGAACTACAATTACTATACTCATTACTCTTATTATTATCAATCTAACTCATATTATTAGCCATATTATGCTTATATGATCGATAGAACGAGAATTACTATACTCACTACTCTTAGTATTATCAATCTAACTCATATTATTAGCCATATTATGCTTCTATGATCGATAGAACGACAATTACTATACTTATTACTCTTATTATTATCAATCTAACTCAGATTATTAGCCATATTATGCTTATATGATCGATAGAACGACAATTACTATACTCACTACTCTTAGTACTATCAATCTAACTCATATTATTAGCCATATTATGCTTAAATGATCGATAGAACGACAATTACTATACTCATTACTCTTATTATTATCAATCTAACTCATATTATTAACCATATTATGCAGATATGATCGATAGAACTACAATTACTATACTCATTACTCTTATTATTATCAATCTAACTCATATTATTAGCCATGTTATGCTTAAATGATCGATAGAACTACAATTACTATACTCATTACTCTTATTATTATCAATCTAACTCATATTATTAGCCATATTATGCTTATATGATCGATAGAACGACAATTACTATACCCACTACTCTTAGTATTATCAATCTAACTCATATTATTAGCCATATTATGCTTAAATGATCGATAGAACTACAATTTCTATACTCATTACTCTTATTATTATCAATCTAACTCATATTATTAGCCATATTATGCTTATATGATCGATAGAACGAGAATTACTATACTCACTACTCTTAGTATTATCAATCTAACTCATATTATTAGCCATATTATGCTTAAATGATCGATAGAACTACAATTACTATACTCATTACTCTTATTATTATCAATCTAACTCATATTATTAGCCATATTTTGCTTATATGATCGATAGAACGAGAATTACTATACTCACTACTCTTAGTATTATCAATCTAACTCATATTATTAGCCATATTATGGTTATATTATCGATAGAACGACAATTACTATACTTATAACTATTATTATTATCAATCTAACTCATATTATTAGCCATATTATGCTTATATGATCGATAGAACGACAATTACTATACTTATTACTCTTATTATTATCAATCTAACTCGTATTATTAGCCATATTATGCTTATATGATCGATAGAACGACAAATACTATACCTATTACTCTTATTATTATCAATCTAACTCATATTATTAGCCATATTATGCTTAAATGATCGATAGAACGACAATTACTGTACATATTACTCTTATTATTATCAATCTAACTCGTATTATTAGCCATATTATGCTTATATGATCGATAGAACGACAATTACTATACTCACTACTCCTAGTATTATCAATCTAACTCATATTATTAGCCATATTATGCTTATATTATCGATAGAACGACAATTACTATACTTATTACTCTTATTATTATCAATCTAACTCGTATTATTAGCCATATTATGCTTATATGATCGATAGAACGACAAATACTATACCTATTACTCTTATTATTATCAATCTAACTCATATTATTAGCCATATTATGCTTAAATGATCGATAGAACGACAATTACTATACTTATTACTCTTATTATTATCAATCTAACTCGTATTATTAGCCATATTATGCTTATATGATCGATAGAATGAGAATTACTATACTCACTACTCTTAGTATTATCACTCTAACTCATATTATTAGCCTTATTATGCTTATATGATCGATAGAACGAGAATTACTATACTCACTACTCTTAGTATTATCAATCTAACTCATATTATTAGCCATATTATGCTTAAATGATCGATAGAACGACAATTACTATACTTATTACTCTTATTATTATCAATCTAACTCATATTATTAGCCATATTATGCTTAAATGATCGATAGAACTACAATTTCTATACTCATTACTCTTATTATTATCAATCTAACTCATATTATTAGCCATATTATGCTTATATGATCGATAGAACGAGAATTACTATACTCACTACTCTTAGTATTATCAATCTAACTCATATTATTAGCCATATTATGCTTAAATGATCGATAGAACTACAATTACTATACTCATTACTCTTATTATTATCAATCTAACTCATATTATTAGCCATATTTTGCTTATATGATCGATAGAACGAGAATTACTATACTCACTACTCTTAGTATTATCAATCTAACTCATATTATTAGCCATATTATGGTTATATTATCGATAGAACGACAATTACTATACTTATTACTGTTATTATTATCAATCTAACTCATATTATTAGCCATATTATGCTTAAATGATCGATAGAACGACAATTACTATACTTATTACTCTTATTATTATCAATCTAACTCGTATTATTAGCCATATTATGCTTATATGATCGATAGAACGACAAATACTATACCTATTACTCTTATTATTATCAATCTAACTCATATTATTAGCCATATTATGCTTAAATGATCGATAGAACGACAATTACTATACTTATTACTCTTATTATTATCAATCTAACTCATATTATTAGCCTTATTATGCTTATATGACCGATAGAACGACAATTACTGTAGTTATTACTCTTATTATTATCAATCTAACTCGTATTATTAGCCATATTATGCTTATATGATCGATAGAACGACAAATACTATACTTATTACTCTTTTTGTTATCAATCTAACTCATATTATTAGCCATATTATGCTTATATGATCGATAGAACGACAATTACTATACTCACTACTCCTAGTATTATCAATCTAACTCATATTATTAGCCATATTATGCTTATATTATCGATAGAACGACAATTACTATACTTATTACTCTTATTATTATCAATCTAACTCAGATTATTAGCCATATTATGCTTATATGATCGATAGAACGACAATTACTATACTCATTACTCTTATTATTATCAATCTAACTCATATTATTAGCCATGTTATGCTTAAATGATCGATAGAACTACAATTACTATACTCATTACTCTTATTATTATCAATCTAACTCATATTATTAGCCATATTATGCTTATATGATCGATAGAACGACAATTACTATACCCACTACTCTTAGTATTATCAATCTAACTCATATTATTAGCCATATTATGATTAAATGATCGATAGAACGACAATTACTATACTTATTACTCTTATTATTATCAATCTAACTCGTATTATTAGCCATATTATGCTTATATGATCGATAGAATGAGAATTACTATACTCACTACTCTTAGTATTATCACTCTAACTAATATTATTAGCCTTATTATGCTTATATGATCGATAGAACGACAATTACTGTAGATATTACTCTTATTGTTATCAATCTAACTCGTATTATTAGCCATATTATGCTTGTATGATCGATAGAACGACAAATACTATACTTATTACTCTTATTATTATCAATCTAACTCATATTATTAGCCATATTATGCTTATATGATCGATAGAACGACAATTACTATACTCACTACTCTTAGTATTATCAATCTAACTCATATTATTAGCCATATTATGCTTATATTATCGATAGAACGACAATTACTATACTTATTACTGTTATTATTATCAATCTAACTCATATTATTGGCCATATTATGGTTATATTATCGATAGAACGAAAATTACTATACTTATTACTCTTATTATTATCAATCTACCTCGTATTATTAGCCATATTATGCTTATATGATCGATAGAACGACAAATACTATACTTATTACTCTTATTATTATCAATCTAACTCATATTATTAGACATATTATGCTTATATGATCGATAGAACGACAATTACTATACTCACTACTCTTAGTATTATCAATCTAACTCATATTATTAGCCATATTATGCTTATATGATCGAGAGAACGACAATTACTATACTTATTACTGTTATTATTATCAATCTAACTCATATTATTAGCCATATTATGCTTATATGATCGAGAGAACGACAATTACTATACTTATTACTCTTATTATTATCAATCTAACTCATATTATTAGCCTTATTATGCTTAAATGATCGATAGAACTACAATTACTGTACTCATTACTCTTATTATTATCAATCTAACTCATATTATTAGCCATATTATGCTTATATAATCGATAGAACGAGAATTACTATACTCACTACTCTTAGTATTATCACTCTAACTCATATTATTAGCCATATTATGCTTATATGATCGAGAGAACGACAATTACTATACTTATTGCTGTTATTATTATCAATCTAACTCATATTATTAGCCATATTATGCTTATATTATCGATAGAACGACAATTACTATACTTATTACTGTTATTATTATCAATCTAACTCATATTATTAGCCATATTATGCTTATATGATCGAGAGAACGACAATTACTATACTTATTACTCTTATTGTTATCAATCTAACTCATATTATTAGCCTTATTATGCTTATATGATCGATAGAACGACAATTACTGTAGTTATTACTCTTATTATTATCAATCTAACTCATATTATTAGCCATATTATGCTTATATGGTCGATAGAACGAGAATTACTATACTCACTACTCTTAGTATTATCAATCTAACTCATATTATTAGCCATATTATGGTTATATTATCGATAGAACGACAATTACTATACTTATTACTGTTATTATTATCAATCTAACTCATATTATTAGCCATATTATGCTTCAATGATCGATAGAACTACAATTACTATACTCATTACTCTTATTATTATCAATCTAACTCATATTATTAGCCATATTATGCTTATATGATCGATAGAACGAGAATTACTATACTCACTACTCTTAGTATTATCAATCTAACTCATATTATTAGCCATATTATGCTTCTATGATCGATAGAACGACAATTACTATACTTATTACTCTTATTATTATCAATCTAACTCAGATTATTAGCCATATTATGCTTATATGATCGATAGAACGACAATTACTATACTCACTACTCTTAGTACTATCAATCTAACTCATATTATTAGCCATATTATGCTTAAATGATCGATAGAACGACAATTACTATACTCATTACTCTTATTATTATCAATCTAACTCATATTATTAACCATATTATGCAGATATGATCGATAGAACTACAATTACTATACTCATTACTCTTATTATTATCAATCTAACTCATATTATTAGCCATGTTATGCTTAAATGATCGATAGAACTACAATTACTATACTCATTACTCTTATTATTATCAATCTAACTCATATTATTAGCCATATTATGCTTATATGATCGATAGAACGACAATTACTATACCCACTACTCTTAGTATTATCAATCTAACTCATATTATTAGCCATATTATGATTAAATGATCGATAGAACGACAATTACTATACTTATTACTCTTATTATTATCAATCTAACTCGTATTATTAGCCATATTATGCTTATATGATCGATAGAATGAGAATTACTATACTCACTACTCTTAGTATTATCACTCTAACTAATATTATTAGCCTTATTATGCTTATATGATCGATAGAACGACAATTACTGTAGATATTACTCTTATTGTTATCAATCTAACTCGTATTATTAGCCATATTATGCTTGTATGATCGATAGAACGACAAATACTATACTTATTACTCTTATTATTATCAATCTAACTCATATTATTAGCCATATTATGCTTATATGATCGATAGAACGACAATTACTATACTCACTACTCTTAGTATTATCAATCTAACTCATATTATTAGCCATATTATGCTTATATTATCGATAGAACGACAATTACTATACTTATTACTGTTATTATTATCAATCTAACTCATATTATTGGCCATATTATGGTTATATTATCGATAGAA
This sequence comes from Megachile rotundata, assembly GCF_050947335.1. NCBI lineage: Eukaryota > Metazoa > Arthropoda > Insecta > Hymenoptera > Megachilidae > Megachile > Megachile rotundata. Next base: position 5,533 of record NW_027474960.1, on the reverse strand, counting down.
CGAAAATTACTATACTTATTACTCTTATTATTATCAATCTAACTCGTATTATTAGCCATATTATGCTTATATGATCGATAGAATGAGAATTACTATACTCACTACTCTTAGAATTATCACTCTAACTCATATTATTAACCTTATTATGCTTATATGATCGATAGAACGACAATTACTGTAGTTATTACTCTTATTATTATCAATCTAACTCGTATTATTAGCCATGTTATGCTTATATGATCGATAGAACGACAAATACTATACTTATTACTCTTATTATTATCAATCTAACTCATATTATTAGCCATATTATGCTTATATGATCGATAGAACGAGAATTACTATACTCACTACTCTTAGTATTATCAATCTAACTCATATTATTAGCCATATTATGCTTGTATTATCGATAGAACGACAATTACAATACCTATTACTGTTATTATTATCAATCTAACTCATATTATTGGCCATATTACGGTTATATTATCGATAGAACGACAATTACTATACTTATTACTGTTAATATTATCAATCTAACTCATATTATTAGCCATATTATGCTTAAATGATCGATAGAACTACAATTTCTATACTCATTACTCTTATTATTATCAATCTAACTCATATTATTAGCCATATTATGCTTATATGATCGATAGAACGAGAATTACTATACTCACTACTCTTAGTATTATCAATCTAACTCATATTATTAGCCATATTATGCTTAAATGATCGATAGAACTACAATTACTATACTCATTACTCTTATTATTATCAATCTAACTCATATTATTAGCCATATTTTGCTTATATGATCGATAGAACGAGAATTACTATACTCACTACTCTTAGTATTATCAATCTAACTCATATTATTAGCCATATTATGGTTATATCATCGATAGAACGACAATTACTATACTTATAACTATTATTATTATCAATCTAACTCATATTATTAGCCATATTATGCTTATATGATCGATAGAACGACAATTACTATACTTATTACTCTTATTATTATCAATCTAACTCGTATTATTAGCCATATTATGCTTATATGATCGATAGAACGACAAATACTATACCTATTACTCTTATTATTATCAATCTAACTCATATTATTAGCCATATTATGCTTAAATGATCGATAGAACGACAATTACTGTACATATTACTCTTATTATTATCAATCTAACTCGTATTATTAGCCATATTATGCTTATATGATCGATAGAACGACAATTACTATACTCACTACTCCTAGTATTATCAATCTAACTCATATTATTAGCCATATTATGCTTATATTATCGATAGAACGACAATTACTATACTTATTACTCTTATTATTATCAATCTAACTCGTATTATTAGCCATATTATGCTTATATGATCGATAGAACGACAAATACTATACCTATTACTCTTATTATTATCAATCTAACTCATATTATTAGCCATATTATGCTTAAATGATCGATAGAACGACAATTACTATACTTATTACTCTTATTATTATCAATCTAACTCGTATTATTAGCCATATTATGCTTATATGATCGATAGAATGAGAATTACTATACTCACTACTCTTAGTATTATCACTCTAACTCATATTATTAGCCTTATTATGCTTATATGATCGATAGAACGAGAATTACTATACTCACTACTCTTAGTATTATCAATCTAACTCATATTATTAGCCATATTATGCTTAAATGATCGATAGAACGACAATTACTATACTTATTACTCTTATTATTATCAATCTAACTCATATTATTAGCCATATTATGCTTAAATGATCGATAGAACTACAATTTCTATACTCATTACTCTTATTATTATCAATCTAACTCATATTATTAGCCATATTATGCTTATATGATCGATAGAACGAGAATTACTATACTCACTACTCTTAGTATTATCAATCTAACTCATATTATTAGCCATATTATGCTTAAATGATCGATAGAACTACAATTACTATACTCATTACTCTTATTATTATCAATCTAACTCATATTATTAGCCATATTTTGCTTATATGATCGATAGAACGAGAATTACTATACTCACTACTCTTAGTATTATCAATCTAACTCATATTATTAGCCATATTATGGTTATATTATCGATAGAACGACAATTACTATACTTATTACTGTTATTATTATCAATCTAACTCATATTATTAGCCATATTATGCTTAAATGATCGATAGAACGACAATTACTATACTTATTACTCTTATTATTATCAATCTAACTCGTATTATTAGCCATATTATGCTTATATGATCGATAGAACGACAAATACTATACCTATTACTCTTATTATTATCAATCTAACTCATATTATTAGCCATATTATGCTTATATGATCGATAGAACGACAATTACTATACTTATTACTCTTATTATTATCAATCTAACTCGTATTATTAGCCATATTATGCTTATATGATCGATAGAATGAGAATTACTATACTCACTACTCTTAGTATTATCACTCTAACTCATATTATTAGCCTTATTATGCTTATATGATCGATAGAACGACAATTACTGTAGATATTACTCTTATTATTATCAATCTAACTCGTATTATTAGCCATATTATGCTTGTATGATCGATAGAACGACAAATACTATACTTATTACTCTTATTATTATCAATCTAACTCGTATTATTAGCCATATTATGCTTATATGATCGATAGAATTAGAATTACTATACTCACTACTCTTAGTATTATCACTCTAACTCATATTATTAGCCTTATTATGCTTATATGACCGATAGAACGACAAATACTGTAGTTATTACTCTTATTATTATCAATCTAACTCGTATTATTAGCCATATTATGCTTATATGATCGATAGAACTACAATTTCTATACTCATTACTCTTATTATTATCAATCTAACTCATATTATTAGCCATATTATGCTTAAATGATCGATAGAACGACAATTACTATACTTATTACTCTTATTATTATCAATCTAACTCGTATTATTAGCCATATTATGCTTATATGATCGATAGAATGAGAATTACTATACTCACTACTCTTAGTATTATCACTCTAACTCATATTATTAGCCATATTATGCTTATATGATCGAGAGAACGACAATTACTATACTTATTACTCTTATTATTATCAATCTAACTCATATTATTAGCCATATTATGCTTATATGATCGATAGAACGACAATTACTATACTTATTACTCTTATTATTATCAATCTAACTCATATTATTAACCATATTATGCAGATATGATCGACAGAACTACAATTACTATACTCATTACTCTTATTATTATCAATCTAACTCATATTATTACCCATATTATGCTTAAATGATCGATAGAACTACAATTACTATACTCATTACTCTTATTATTATCAATCTAACTCATATTATTAGCCATATTATGCTTATATGATCGATAGAAGCAGAATTACTATACTCACTACTGTTAGTATTATCAATCTAACTCATATTATTAGCCATATTATGGTTATATTATCGATAGAACGACAATTACTATACTTATTACTGTTATTATTATCAATCTAACTCATATTATTAGCCATATTATGCTTAAATGATCGATAGAACGACAATTACTATACTTATTACTCTTATTATTATCAATCTAACTCGTATTATTAGCCATATTATGCTTATATGATCGATAGAACGACAAATACTATACTTATTACTCTTATTATTATCAATCTAACTCATATTATTAGCCATATTATGCTTATATGATCGAGAGAACGACAATTACTATACTTATTACTCTTATTATTATCAATCTAACTCATATTATTAGCCATATTATGCTTATTGAATCGATAGAACGACAATTACCATACTCACTACTCTTAGTATTATCAATCTAACTCATATTATTAGCCGTATTATGCTTATATTATCGATAGAACGACAATTACTATACTTATTACTGTTATTATTAGCAATCTAACTCATATTATTAGCCATATTATGCTTATATGATCGAGAGAACGACAATTACTATACTTATTACTCTTATTATTATCAATCTAACTCATATTATTAGCCTTATTATGCTTATATGATCGATAGAACGACAATTACTGTAGTTATTACTCTTATTATTATCAATCTAACTCATATTATTAGCCATATTATGCTTATATGATCGATAGAACGAGAATTACTATACTCACTACTCTTAGTATTATCAATCTAACTCATATTATTAGCCATATTATGGTTATATTATCGATAGAACGACAATTACTATACTTAATACTGTTATTATTATCAATCTAACTCATATTATTAGCCATATTATGCTTATATTATCGATAGAACGACAATTGCTATACCTATTACTGTTATTATTATCAATCTAACTCATATTATTAGCCATATTATGGTTAAATGATCGATAGAACTACAATTACTATACTCATTACTCTTATTATTATCAATCTAACTCATATTATTAGCCATATTATGCTTATATGATCGATAGAACGACAATTACTATACCCACTACTCTTATTATTATCAATCTAACTCGTATTATTAGCCATATTATGCTTATATGATCGATAGAACGACAATTACTATACTCACTACTCTTAGTATTATCAATCTAACTCATATTATTAGCCATATTATGCTTATATTATCGATAGAACGACAATTACTATACTTATTACTGTTATTATTATCAATCTAACTCATATTATTGGCCATATTATGGTTATATTATCGATAGAACGACAATTACTATACTTATTACTCTTATTATTATCAATCTAACTCGTATTATTAGCCATATTATGCTTATATGATCGATAGAATGAGAATTACTATACTCACTACTCTTAGTATTATCACTCTAACTCATATTATTAGCCTTATTATGCTTATATGATCGATAGAACGACAATTACTGTAGTTATTACTCTTATTATTATCAATCTAACTCGTATTATTAGCCATATTATGCTTATATGATCGATAGAACGACAAATACTGTACTTATTACTCTTATTATTATCAATCTAACTCATATTATTAGCCATATTATGCTTATATGATCGATAGAACGAGAATTACTATACTCACTACTCTTAGTATTATCAATCTAACTCATATTATTAGCCATATTATGCTTAAATGATCGATAGAACTACAATTTCTATACTCATTACTCTTATTATTATCAATCTAACTCATATTATTAGCCATATTATGCTTATATGATCGACAGAACGAGAATTACTTTACTCACTACTCTTAGTATTATCAATCTAACTCATATTATTAGCCATATTATGCTTAAATGATCGATAGAACGACAATTACTATACTTATTACTCTTATTATTATCAATCTAACTCGTATTATTAGCCATATTATGCTTATATGATCGATAGAATGAGAATTACTATACTCACTACTCTTAGTATTATCACTCTAACTCATATTATTAG
>NW_027474959.1:0-20951 GCF_050947335.1 Megachile rotundata | reverse complement strand
GATAATAATAAGAGTAATAAGAATAGTAATTGTCGTTCAATCGATCATATAAGCATAATATGGCTAATAATATGAGTTAAATTGATAATACTAAGAGTAGTGAGTATAGTAATTCTCGTTCTATCGATCATATAAGCATAATATGGCTAATAATATGAGTTAGATTGATAATAATAAGAGTAATGAGTATAGTAATTGTCGTTCTATCGATCATATAAGCATAATATGGCTAATAATATGAGTTAGATTGATAATAGTGAGTGTAATAAGTATAGTAATTGTCGTTCTGTCGATCATATAAGCATAATATGGCTAATAATATGAGTTAGATTGATAATAATAAGAGTAATGAGTATAGTAATTGTCGTTCTATCGATCATATAAGCATAATATGGCTAATAATATGAGTTAGATTGATAATACTAAGAGTAATGAGTATAGTAATTGTAGATCTATCGATCATTTAAGCATAATATGGCTAATAATATGAGTTAGATTGATAATAATAACAGTAATAAGTATAGTAATTGTCGTTCTATCGATATTATAAGCATAATATGGCTAATAATATGAGTTAGATTGATAATACTAAGAGTAGTGAGTATAGTAATTCTCGTTCTATCGATCATATAAGCATAATATGGCTAATAATATGAGTTAGATTGATAAAAATAAGAGTAATAAGTATAGTAATTGTCGTTCTATCGATCATATAAGCATAATATGGCTAATAATATGAGTTAGATTGATAATACTAAGAGTAGTGAGTATATTAATTCTCGTTCTATCGATCATATAGGCATAATATGGCTAATAATATGAGTTACATTGATAATAATAAGAGTAATAAGTACAGTAATTGTCGTTCTATCGATCATATAAGCATAATAAGGCTAATAATATGAGTTAGATTGATAATACTAATAGCAGTGAGTATAGTAATTCTCGTTCTATCGATCATATAAGCATAATATGGCTAATAATATGAGTTAGATTGATAATAATAAGAGTAATAAGTATAGTAATTGTCGTTCTATCGATCATATAAGCATAATATGGCTAATAATATGAGTTAGATTGATAATACTAAGAGTAGTGAGTATATTAATTCTCGTTCTATCGATCATATAGGCATAATATGGCTAATAATATGAGTTAGATTGATAATAATAAGAGTAATAAGTACAGTAATTGTCGTTCTATCGATCATATAAGCATAATAAGGCTAATAATATGAGTTAGATTGATAATACTAATGGCAGTGAGTATAGTAATTCTCGTTCTATCGATCATATAGGCATAATATGGCTAATAATATGAGTTAGATTGATAATAATAAGAGTAATAAGTACAGTAATTGTCGTTCTATCGATCATATAAGCATAATAAGGCTAATAATATGAGTTAGATTGATAACAATAAGAGTAATAAGCATAGTAATTGTCGTTCTATCGATCATATAAGCATAATATGGCTAATAATATGAGTTAGATTGATAATAATAAGAGTAATAAGAATAGTAATTGTCGTTCAATCGATCATATAAGCATAATATGGCTAATAATATGAGTTAAATTGATAATACTAAGAGTAGTGAGTATAGTAATTCTCGTTCTATCGATCATATAAGCATAATATGGCTAATAATATGAGTTAGATTGATAATAATAAGAGTAATGAGTATAGTAATTGTCGTTCTATCGATCATATAAGCATAATATGGCTAATAATATGAGTTAGATTGGTAATACTAAGAGTAGTGAGTATAGTAATTCTCGTTCTATCGATCATATAAGCATAATATGGCTAATAATATGAGTTAGATTTATAATAATAAGAGTAATAAGTATAGTAATTGTCGTTCTATCGATCATATAAGCATAATATGGCTAATAAAATGAGTTAGATTGATAATAATAAGAGTAATAAGTATAGTAATTGTCGTTCTATCGATCATATCTGCATAATATGGTTAATAACATGAGTTAGATTGATAATAGTGAGTGTAATAAGTATAGTAATTGTCGTTCTGTCGATCATATAAGCATAATATGGCTAATAATACGAGTTAGATTGATAATAATAAGAGTAATGAGTATAGTAAGTGTCGTTCTACCGATCATATAAGCATAATATGGCTAATAATATGAGTTAGATTGATAATAATAAGAGTAATGAGTATAGTAATTGTCGTTCTATCGATCATATAAGCATAATATGGCTAATAATACGAGTTAGATTGATAATAATAAGAGTAATAAGTATAGTAATTGTCGTTCTATCAATCATTTAAGCATAATATGTCTAATAATACGAGTTAGATTGATAATAATAACAGTAATAAGTATAGTAATTGTCGTTCTATCGATCATATCTGCATAATATGGTTAATAACATGAGTTAGATTGATAGTAGTGAGTGTAATAAGTATAGTAAATGTCGTTCTATCGATCATATAAGCATAATATGGCTAATAATATGAGTTAGATTGATAACAATAAGAGTAATAAGTATAGTAATTGTCGTTCTATCGATCATATAAGCATAATATGGCTAATAATATGAGTTAGATTGATAATAATAAGAGTAATAAGTATAGTAATTGTCGTTCAATCGATCATATAAGCATAATATGGCTAATAATATGAGTTAAATTGATAATACTAAGAGTAGTGAGTATAGTAATTCTCGATCTATCGATCATATAAGCATAATATGGCTAATAATATGAGTTAGATTGATAATAATAAGAGTAATGAGTATAGTAATTGTAGTTCTATCGATCATTTAAGCATAATATGGCTAATAATATGAGTTAGATTGATAATAATAACAGTAATAAGTATAGTAATTGTCGTTCTATCGATATTATAAGCATAATGTGGCTAATAATATGAGATAGATTGATAATACTAAGAGTAGTGAGTATAGTAATTCTCGTTCTATCGATCATATAAGCATAATATGGCTAATAATATGAGTTAGATTGATAATACTAAGAGTAGTGAGTATAGTAATTCTCGTTCTATCAATCATATAAGCATAATATGGCTAATAATATGAGTTAGATTGATAATAATAAGAGTAATAAGTATAGTAATTGTCGTTCTATCGATCATATAAGCATAATATGGCTAATAATATGAGTTAGATTGATAATACTAAGAGTAGTGAGTATAGTAATTCTCGTTCTATCGATCATATGAGCATAATATGGCTAATAATATGAGTTAGATTTATAATAATAAGAGTAATAAGTATAGTAATTGTCGTGCTATCGATCATATAAGCATAATATGGTTAATAATATGAGTTAGATTGATAATAATAAGAGTAATAAGTAGAGTAATTGTCGTTCTATCGATAATATAAGCATAATATGGCTAATAATATGAGTTAGATTGATAATACTAGGGGTAGTGAGTATAGTAATTCTCGTTCTATCGATCATATAAGCATAATATGGCTAATAATATGAGTTAGATTGATAACAATAAGAGTAATAAGTATAGTAATTGTCGTTCTATCGATCATATAAGCATAATATGGCTAATAATATGAGTTAGAATGATAATACTAAGAGTAGTGAGTATATTAATTCTCGTTCTATCGATCATATAGGCATAATATGGCTAATAATATGAGTTAGATTGATAATAATAAGAGTAATAAGTATAGTAATTGTCGTTCTATCGATCATATCTGCATAATATGGTTAATAACATGAGTTAGATTGATAATAGTGAGTGTAATAAGTATAGTAATTGTCGTTCTGTCGATCATATAAGCATAATATGGCTAATAATACGAGTTAGATTGATAATACTAAGAGTAGTGAGTATATTAATTCTCGTTCTATCGATCATATAGGCATAATATGGCTAATAATATGAGTTAGATTGATAATAATAACAGTAATAAGTATAGTAATTGTCGTTCTATCGATATTATAAGCATAATATGGCTAATAATATGAGTTAGATTGATAATACTAAGAGTAGTGAGTATAGTAATTCCCGTCCCATCGATCATATAAGCATAATATGGCTAATAATATGAGTTAGATTGATAATAATAACAGTAACAAGTATAGTAATTGTCGTTCTATCGATATTTTAAGCATAATATGGATAATAATATGAGTTAGATTGATAATACTAAGAGAAGTGAGTATAGTAATTCTCGTTCTATCGATCATATAAGCATAATATGGCTAATAATATGAGTTTGATTGATAATAATAAGAGTAATAAGTATAGTAATTGTCGTTCTATCGATCATATAAGCATAATATGGCTAATAATATGAGTTAGATTGGTAATACTAAGAGTAGTGAGTATATTAATTCTCGTTCTATCGATCATATAGGCATAATATGGCTAATAATATGAGTTAGATTGATAATAATAAGAGTAACAAGTATAGTAATTGTCGTTCTATCGATCATATCTGCATAATATGGTTAATAACATGAGTTAGTTTGATAATAGTGAGTGTAATAAGTATAGTAATTGTCGTTCTGTCGATCATATAAGCATAATATGGCTAATAATACGAGTTAGATTGATAATAATAAGAGTAATGAGTATAGTAATTGTCGTTCTATCGATCATATAAGCATAATATGGCTAATAATACGAGTTAGATTGATAATAATAAGAGTAATAAGTATAGTAATTGTCGTTCTATCAATCATTTGAGCATAATATGTCTAATAATACGAGTTAGATTGATAATAATAACAGTAATAAGTACAGTAATTGTCGTTCTATCGATAATATAAGCATAATATGGCTAATAATATGAGTTAGATTGATAATACTAAGAGTAGTGAGTATAGTAAATCTCGTTCTATCGATCATATAAGCATAATATGGCTAATAATATGAGTTAGATTGATAACAATAAGAGTAATAAGTATAGTAATTGTCGTTCTATCGATCATATAAGCATAATATGGCTAATAATATGAGTTAGATTGATAATAATAAGAGTAATAAGTATAGTAATTGTCGTTCAATCGATCATATAAGCATAATATGGCTAATAATATGAGTTAGATTGATAATAATAAGAGTAATGAGTATATTAATTCTCGTTCTATCGATCATATAGGCATAATATGGCTAATAATATGAGTTAGATTGATAATAATAAGAGTAACAAGTATAGTAATTGTCGTTCTATCGATCATATCTGCATAATATGGTTAATAACATGAGTTAGTTTGATAATAGTGAGTGTAATAAGTATAGTAATTGTCGTTCTGTCGATCATATAAGCATAATATGGCTAATAATACGAGTTAGATTGATAATAATAAGAGTAATGAGTATAGTAATTGTCGTTCTATCGATCATATAAGCATAATATGGCTAATAATACGAGTTAGATTGATAATAATAAGAGTAATAAGTATAGTAATTGTCGTTCTATCGATCATATAAGCATAATATGGCTAATAATATGAGTTAGATTGATAATAATAAGAGTAATAAGTATAGTAATTGTCGTTCAATCGATCATATAAGCATAATATGGCTAATAATATGAGTTAAATTGATAATACTAAGAGTAGTGAGTATAGTAATTCTCGTTCTATCGATCATATAAGCATAATATGGCTAATAATATGAGTTAGATTGATAATAATAAGAGTAATGAGTATAGTAATTGTAGTTCTATCGATCATTTAAGCATAATATGGTTAATAATATGAGTTAGATTCATAATAATAAGAGTAATAGGTATAGCAAATGTCGTTCAATCGATCATATAAGCATAATATGGCTAATAATATGAGTTAGATTGATAATAATAAGAGTAATGAGTATATTAATTCTCGTTCTATCGATCATATAGGCATAATATGGCTAATAATATGAGTTAGATTGATAATAATAAGAGTAACAAGTATAGTAATTGTCGTTCTATCGATCATATCTGCATAATATGGTTAATAACATGAGTTAGTTTGATAATAGTGAGTGTAATAAGTATAGTAATTGTCGTTCTGTCGATCATATAAGCATAATATGGCTAATAATACGAGTTAGATTGATAATAATAAGAGTAATGAGTATAGTAATTGTCGTTCTATCGATCATATAAGCATAATATGGCTAATAATACGAGTTAGATTGATAATAATAAGAGTAATAAGTATAGTAATTGTCGTTCTATCAATCATTTGAGCATAATATGTCTAATAATACGAGTTAGATTGATAATAATAACAGTAATAAGTACAGTAATTGTCGTTCTATCGATAATATAAGCATAATATGGCTAATAATATGAGTTAGATTGATAATACTAAGAGTAGTGAGTATAGTAAATCTCGTTCTATCGATCATATAAGCATAATATGGCTAATAATATGAGTTAGATTGATAACAATAAGAGTAATAAGTATAGTAATTGTCGTTCTATCGATCATATAAGCATAATATGGCTAATAATATGAGTTAGATTGATAATAATAAGAGTAATAAGTATAGTAATTGTCGTTCAATTGATCATATAAGCATAATATGGCTAATAATATGAGTTAGATTGATAATAATAAGAGTAATGAGTATATTAATTCTCGTTCTATCGATCATATAGGCATAATATGGCTAATAATATGAGTTAGATTGATAATAATAAGAGTAACAAGTATAGTAATTGTCGTTCTATCGATCATATCTGCATAATATGGTTAATAACATGAGTTAGTTTGATAATAGTGAGTGTAATAAGTATAGTAATTGTCGTTCTGTCGATCATATAAGCATAATATGGCTAATAATACGAGTTAGATTGATAATAATAAGAGTAATGAGTATAGTAATTGTCGTTCTATCGATCATATAAGCATAATATGGCTAATAATACGAGTTAGATTGATAATAATAAGAGTAATAAGTATAGTAATTGTCGTTCTATCAATCATTTGAGCATAATATGTCTAATAATACGAGTTAGATTGATAATAATAACAGTAATAAGTATAGTAATTGTCGTTCTATCGATAATATAAGCATAATATGGCTAATAATATGAGTTAGATTGATAATACTAAGAGTAGTGAGTATAGTAAATCTCGTTCTATCGATCATATAAGCATAATATGGCTAATAATATGAGTTAGATTGATAACAATAAGAGTAATAAGTATAGTAATTGTCGTTCTATCGATCATATAAGCATAATATGGCTAATAATATGAGTTAGATTGATAATAATAAGAGTAATAAGTATAGTAATTGTCGTTCAATCGATCATATAAGCATAATATGGCTAATAATATGAGTTAAATTGATAATACTAAGAGTAGTGAGTATAGTAATTCTCGTTCTATCGATCATATAAGCATAATATGGCTAATAATATGAGTTAGATTGATAATAATAAGAGTAATGAGTATAGTAATTGTAGTTCTATCGATCATTTAAGCATAATATGGTTAATAATATGAGTTAGATTCATAATAATAAGAGTAATAGGTATAGCAAATGTCGTTCAATCGATCATATAAGCATAATATGGCTAATAATATGAGTTAAATTGATAATACTAAGAGTAGTGAGTATAGTAATTCTCGTTCTATCGATCATATAAGCATAAAATGGCTAATAATATGAGTTAGATTGATAATAATAAGAGTAATGTGTATAGTAATTGTAGTTCTATCGATCATTTAAGCATAATATGGCTATTAATATGAGTTAGATTGATAATAATAACAGTAATAAGTATAGTAATTGTCGTTCTATCGATATTATAAGCATAATATGGCTAATAATATGAGTTAGATTGATAATACTAAGAGTAGTGAGTATAGTAAATCTCGTTCTATCGATCATATAAGCATAATATGGCTAATAATATGAGTTAGATTGATAACAATAAGAGTAATAAGTATAGTAATTGTCGTTCTATCGATCATATAAGCATAATATGGCTAATAATATGAGTTAGATTGATAATAATAAGAGTAATAAGTATAGTAATTGTCGTTCAATCGATCATATAAGCATAATATGGCTAATAATATGAGTTAGATTGATAATACTAAGAGTAGTGAGTATAGTAATTCTCGTTCTATCGATCATATAAGCATAATATGGCTAATAATATGAGTTAGATTGATAACAATAAGAGTAATAAGTATAGTAATTGTCGTTCTATCGATCATATAAGCATAATATGGCTAATAATATGAGTTAGATTGATAATAATAAGAGTAATAAGAATAGTAATTGTCGTTCAATCGATCATATAAGCATAATATGGCTAATAATATGAGTTAAATTGATAATACTAAGAGTAGTGAGTATAGTAATTCTCGTTCTATCGATCATATAAGCATAATATGGCTAATAATATGAGTTAGATTGATAATAATAAGAGTAATGAGTATAGTAATTGTCGTTCTATCGATCATATAAGCATAATATGGCTAATAATATGAGTTAGATTGATAATAGTGAGTGTAATAAGTATAGTAATTGTCGTTCTGTCGATCATATAAGCATAATATGGCTAATAATATGAGTTAGATTGATAATAATAAGAGTAATGAGTATAGTAATTGTCGTTCTATCGATCATATAAGCATAATATGGCTAATAATATGAGTTAGATTGATAATACTAAGAGTAATGAGTATAGTAATTGTAGATCTATCGATCATTTAAGCATAATATGGCTAATAATATGAGTTAGATTGATAATAATAACAGTAATAAGTATAGTAATTGTCGTTCTATCGATATTATAAGCATAATATGGCTAATAATATGAGTTAGATTGATAATACTAAGAGTAGTGAGTATAGTAATTCTCGTTCTATCGATCATATAAGCATAATATGGCTAATAATATGAGTTAGATTGATAAAAATAAGAGTAATAAGTATAGTAATTGTCGTTCTATCGATCATATAAGCATAATATGGCTAATAATATGAGTTAGATTGATAATACTAAGAGTAGTGAGTATATTAATTCTCGTTCTATCGATCATATAGGCATAATATGGCTAATAATATGAGTTACATTGATAATAATAAGAGTAATAAGTACAGTAATTGTCGTTCTATCGATCATATAAGCATAATAAGGCTAATAATATGAGTTAGATTGATAATACTAATAGCAGTGAGTATAGTAATTCTCGTTCTATCGATCATATAAGCATAATATGGCTAATAATATGAGTTAGATTGATAATAATAAGAGTAATAAGTATAGTAATTGTCGTTCTATCGATCATATAAGCATAATATGGCTAATAATATGAGTTAGATTGATAATAGTGAGTGTAATAAGTATAGTAATTGTCGTTCTGTCGATCATATAAGCATAATATGGCTAATAATATGAGTTAGATTGATAATAATAAGAGTAATGAGTATAGTAATTGTCGTTCTATCGATCATATAAGCATAATATGGCTAATAATATGAGTTAGATTGATAATACTAAGAGTAATGAGTATAGTAATTGTAGATCTATCGATCATTTAAGCATAATATGGCTAATAATATGAGTTAGATTGATAATAATAACAGTAATAAGTATAGTAATTGTCGTTCTATCGATATTATAAGCATAATATGGCTAATAATATGAGTTAGATTGATAATACTAAGAGTAGTGAGTATAGTAATTCTCGTTCTATCGATCATATAAGCATAATATGGCTAATAATATGAGTTAGATTGATAAAAATAAGAGTAATAAGTATAGTAATTGTCGTTCTATCGATCATATAAGCATAATATGGCTAATAATATGAGTTAGATTGATAATACTAAGAGTAGTGAGTATATTAATTCTCGTTCTATCGATCATATAGGCATAATATGGCTAATAATATGAGTTACATTGATAATAATAAGAGTAATAAGTACAGTAATTGTCGTTCTATCGATCATATAAGCATAATAAGGCTAATAATATGAGTTAGATTGATAATACTAATAGCAGTGAGTATAGTAATTCTCGTTCTATCGATCATATAAGCATAATATGGCTAATAATATGAGTTAGATTGATAATAATAAGAGTAATAAGTATAGTAATTGTCGTTCTATCAATCATTTAAGCATAATATGTCTAATAATACGAGTTAGATTGATAATAATAACAGTAATAAGTATAGTAATTGTCGTTCTATCGATCATATCTGCATAATATGGTTAATAACATGAGTTAGATTGATAGTAGTGAGTGTAATAAGTATAGTAAATGTCGTTCTATCGATCATATAAGCATAATATGGCTAATAATATGAGTTAGATTGATAACAATAAGAGTAATAAGTATAGTAATTGTCGTTCTATCGATCATATAAGCATAATATGGCTAATAATATGAGTTAGATTGATAATAATAAGAGTAATAAGTATAGTAATTGTCGTTCAATCGATCATATAAGCATAATATGGCTAATAATATGAGTTAAATTGATAATACTAAGAGTAGTGAGTATAGTAATTCTCGATCTATCGATCATATAAGCATAATATGGCTAATAATATGAGTTAGATTGATAATAATAAGAGTAATGAGTATAGTAATTGTAGTTCTATCGATCATTTAAGCATAATATGGCTAATAATATGAGTTAGATTGATAATAATAACAGTAATAAGTATAGTAATTGTCGTTCTATCGATATTATAAGCATAATGTGGCTAATAATATGAGATAGATTGATAATACTAAGAGTAGTGAGTATAGTAATTCTCGTTCTATCGATCATATAAGCATAATATGGCTAATAATATGAGTTAGATTGATAATACTAAGAGTAGTGAGTATAGTAATTCTCGTTCTATCAATCATATAAGCATAATATGGCTAATAATATGAGTTAGATTGATAATAATAAGAGTAATAAGTATAGTAATTGTCGTTCTATCGATCATATAAGCATAATATGGCTAATAATATGAGTTAGATTGATAATACTAAGAGTAGTGAGTATAGTAATTCTCGTTCTATCGATCATATGAGCATAATATGGCTAATAATATGAGTTAGATTTATAATAATAAGAGTAATAAGTATAGTAATTGTCGTGCTATCGATCATATAAGCATAATATGGTTAATAATATGAGTTAGATTGATAATAATAAGAGTAATAAGTAGAGTAATTGTCGTTCTATCGATAATATAAGCATAATATGGCTAATAATATGAGTTAGATTGATAATACTAGGAGTAGTGAGTATAGTAATTCTCGTTCTATCGATCATATAAGCATAATATGGCTAATAATATGAGTTAGATTGATAACAATAAGAGTAATAAGTATAGTAATTGTCGTTCTATCGATCATATAAGCATAATATGGCTAATAATATGAGTTAGATTGATAATAATAACAGTAATAAGTATAGTAATTGTCGTTCTATCGATATTATAAGCATAATGTGGCTAATAATATGAGTTAGATTGATAATACTAAGAGTAGTGAGTATAGTAATTCTCGTTCTATCGATCATATAAGCATAATATGGCTAATAATATGTGTTAGAGTAATAATATTAAGAGTAGTGAGTATAGTAATTCTCGTTCTATCGATCATATAAGCATAATATGGCTAATAATATGAGTTAGATTGATAATAATAAGAGTAATGAGTATAGTAATTGTAGTTCTATCGATCATTTAAGCATAATATGGCTAATAATATGAGTTAGATTGATAATAATAACAGTAATAAGTATAGTAATTGTCGTTCTATCGATATTATAAGCATAATATGGCTAATAATATGAGTTAGATTGATAATACTAAGAGTAGTGAGTATAGTAATTCTCGTTCTATCGATCATATAAGCATAATATGGCTAATAATATGAGTTAGATTGATAATAATAACAGTAATAAGTATAGTAATTGTCGTTCTATCGATATTATAAGCATAATATGGCTAATAATATGAGTTAGATTGATAATACTAAGAGTAGTGAGTATAGTAATTCTCGTTCTATCGATCATATAAGCATAATATGGCTAATAATATGAGTTAGATTGATAACAATAAGAGTAATAAGTATAGTAATTGTCGTTCTATCGATCATATAAGCATAATATGGCTAATAATATGAGTTAGATTGATAATAATAAGAGTAATAAGTATAGTAATTGTCGTTCTATCGATATTATAAGCATAATATGGCTAATAATATGAGTTAGATTGATAATACTAAGAGTAGTGAGTATAGTAATTCTCGTTCTGTCGATCATATAAGCATAATATGGCTAATAATATGAGTTAGATTGATAACAATAAGAGTAATAAGTATAGTAATTGTCGTTCTATCGATCATATAAGCATAATATGCCTAATAATATGAGTTAGATTGATAATAATAAGAGTAATAAGTATAGTAATTGTCGTTCTATCGATCATATAAGCATAATATGGCTAATAATATGAGTTAGATTGATAATACTAAGAGTAGTGAGTATAGTAATTCTCGTTCTATCGATCATATAAGCATAATATGGCTAATAATATGAGTTAGATTGATAACAATAAGAGTAATAAGTATAGTAATTGTCGTTCTATCGATCATATAAGCATAATATGGCTAATAATATGAGTTAGATTGATAATAATAAGAGTAATAAGTATAGTAATTGTCGTTCAATCGATCATATAAGCATAATATGGCTAATAATATGAGTTAAATTGATAATACTAAGAGTAGTGAGTATAGTAATTCTCGTTCTATCCATCATATAAGCATAATATGGCTAATAATATGAGTTAGATTGATAATAATAAGAGTAATAAGTATAGTAATTGTAGTTCTATCGATCATTTAAGCATAATATGGCTATTAATATGAGTTAGATTGATAATACTAAGAGTAGTGAGTATAGTAATTCCCGTTCTATCGATCATATAAGCATAATATGGCTAATAATATGAGTTAGATTGATAATAATAACAGTAACAAGTATAGTAATTGTCGTTCTATCGATATTTTAAGCATAATATGGCTAATAATATGAGTTAGATTGATAATACTAAGAGTAGTGAGTATAGTAATTCTCGTTCTATCGATCATATAAGCATAATATGGCTAATAATAAGAGTAATAAGTATAGTAATTGTCGTTCTATCGATCATATAAGCATAATATGGCTAATAATATGAGTTAGATTGATAATACTAAGAGTAGTGAGTATATTAATTCTCGTTCTATCGATCATATAGGCATAATATGGCTAATAATATGAGTTAGATTGATAATAATAAGAGTAATAAGTATAGTAATTGTCGTTCTATCGATCATATCTGCATAATATGGTTAATAACATGAGTTAGATTGATAATAGTGAGTGTAATAAGTATAGTAATTGTCGTTCTGTCGATCATATAAGCATAATATGGCTAATAATACGAGTTAGATTGATAATAATAAGAGTAATGAGTATAGTAATTGTCGTTCTATCGATCATATAAGCATAATATGGCTAATAATACGAGTTAGATTGATAATAATAAGAGTAATAAGTATAGTAATTGTCGTTCTATCAATCATTTAAGCATAATATGTCTAATAATACGAGTTAGATTGATAATAATAACAGTAATAAGTATAGTAATTGTCGTTCTATCGATAATATAAGCATAATATGGCTAATAATATGAGTTAGATTGATAATACTAAGAGTAGTGAGTATAGTAATTCTCGTTCTATCGATCATATAAGCATAATATGGCTAATAATATGAGTTAGATTGATAATACTAAGAGTAGTGAGTATAGTAATTCTCGTTCTGTCGATCATATAAGCATAATATGGCTAATAATATGAGTTAGATTGATAACAATAAGAGTAATAAGTATAGTAATTGTCGTTCTATCGATCATATAAGCATAATATGGCTAATAATATGAGTTAGATTGATAATAATAAGAGTAATAAGTATAGTAATTGTCGTTCTATCGATCATATAAGCATAATATGGCTAATAATATGAGTTAGATTGATAATACTAAGAGTAGTGAGTACAGTAATTCTCGTTCTATCGATCATATGAGCATAATATGGCTAATAATATGAGTTAGATTTATAATAATAAGAGTAATAAGTATAGTAATTGTCGTGCTATCGATCATATAAGCATAATATGGTTAATAATATGAGTTAGATTGATAATAATAAGAGTAATAAGTAGAGTAATTGTCGTTCTATCGATAATATAAGCATAATATGGCTAATAATATGAGTTAGATTGATAATACTAGGAGTAGTGAGTATAGTAATTCTCGTTCTATCGATCATATAAGCATAATATGGCTAATAATATGAGTTAGATTGATAACAATAAGAGTAATAAGTATAGTAATTGTCGTTCTATCGATCATATAAGCATAATATGGCTAATAATATGAGTTAGATTGATAATAATAAGAGTAATAAGTATAGTAATTGTCGTTCAATCGATCATATAAGCATAATATGGCTAATAATATGAGTTAAATTGATAATACTAAGAGTAGTGAGTATAGTAATTCTCGTTCTATTGATCATATAAGCATAATATGGCTAGTAATATGAGTTAGATTGATAATAATAAGAGTAATGAGTATAGTAATTGTAGTTCTATCGATCATTTAGGCATAATATGGCTAATAATATGAGTTAGATTGATAATAATAACAGTAATAAGTATAGTAATTGTCGTTCTATCGATATTATAAGCATAATGTGGCTAATAATATGAGTTAGATTGATAATACTAAGAGTAGTGAGTATAGTAATTCTCGTTCTATCGATCATATAAGCATAATATGGCTAATAATATGTGTTAGAGTAATAATATTAAGAGTAGTGAGTATAGTAATTCTCGTTCTATCGATCATATAAGCATAATATGGCTAATAATATGAGTTAGATTGATAATAATAAGAGTAATGAGTATAGTAATTGTCGTTCTATCGATATTATAAGCATAATATGGCTAATAATATGAGTTAGATTGATAATACTAAGAGTAGTGAGTATAGTAATTCTCGTTCTGTCGATCATATAAGCATAATATGGCTAATAATATGAGTTAGATTGATAACAATAAGAGTAATAAGTATAGTAATTGTCGTTCTATCGATCATATAAGCATAATATGGCTAATAATATGAGTTAGATTGATAATAATAAGAGTAATAAGTATAGTAATTGTCGTTCTATCGATCATATAAGCATAATATGGCTAATAATATGAGTTAGATTGATAATACTAAGAGTAGTGAGTATAGTAATTCTCGTTCTGTCGATCATATAAGCATAATATGGCTAATAATATGAGTTAGATTGATAACAATAAGAGTAATAAGTATAGTAATTGTTGTTCTATCGATCATATAAGCATAATATGGCTAATAATATGAGTTAGATTGATAATAATAAGAGTAATAAGTATAGTAATTGTCGTTCTATCGATCATATAAGCATAATATGGCTAATAATATGAGTTAGATTGATAATACTAAGAGTAGTGAGTATAGTAATTCTCGTTCTATCGATCATATAAGCATAATATGGCTAATAATATGAGTTAGATTGATAACAATAAGAGTAATAAGTATAGTAATTGTCGTTCTATCGATCATATAAGCATAATATGGCTAATAATATGAGTTAGATTGATAATAATAAGAGTAATAAGTATAGTAATTGTCGTTCAATCGATCATATAAGCATAATATGGCTAATAATATGAGTTAAATTGATAATACTAAGAGTAGTGAGTATAGTAATTCTCGTTCTATCCATCATATAAGCATAATATGGCTAATAATATGAGTTAGATTGATAATAATAAGAGTAATGAGTATAGTAATTGTAGTTCTATCGATCATTTAAGCATAATATGGCTATTAATATGAGTTAGATTGATAATACTAAGAGTAGTGAGTATAGTAATTCCCGTTCTATCGATCATATAAGCATAATATGGCTAATAATATGAGTTAGATTGATAATAATAACAGTAACAAGTATAGTAATTGTCGTTCTATCGATATTTTAAGCATAATATGGCTAATACAATGAGTTAGATTGATAATACTAAGAGTAGTGAGTATAGTAATTCTCGTTCTATCGATCATATAAGCATAATATGGCTAATAATAAGAGTAATAAGTATAGTAATTGTCGTTCTATCGATCATATAAGCATAATATGGCTAATAATATGAGTTAGATTGATAATACTAAGAGTAGTGAGTATATTAATTCTCGTTCTATCGATCATATAGGCATAATATGGCTAATAATATGAGTTAGATTGATAATAATAAGAGTAATAAGTATAGTAATTGTCGTTCTATCGATCATATCTGCATAATATGGTTAATAACATGAGTTAGATTGATAATAGTGAGTGTAATAAGTATAGTAATTCTCGTTCTATCGATCATATAAGCATAATATGGCTAATAATATGAGTTAGATTGATAACAATAAGAGTAATAAGTATAGCAATTGTCGTTCTATCGATCATATAAGCATAATATGGCTAATAATATGAGTTAGATTGATAATAATAAGAGTAATAAGTATAGTAATTGTCGTTCAATCGATCATATAAGCATAATATGGCTAATAATATGAGTTAAATTGATAATACTAAGAGTAGTGAGTATAGTAATTCTCGTTCTATCGATCATATAAGCATAATATGGCTAATAATATGAGTTAGATTGATAATAATAAGAGTAATGAGTATAGTAATTGTAGTTCTATCGATCATTTAAGCATAATATGGTTAATAATATGAGTTAGATTGATAATAATAAGAGTAATAAGTATAGTAATTGTCGTTCTATCGATCATATAAGCATAATATGGTTAATAATATGAGTTAGATTGATAATAATAAGAGTAATAAGTAGAGTAATTGTCGTTCTATCGATAATATAAGCATAATATGGCTAATAATATGAGTTAGATTGATAATACTAAGAGTAGTGAGTATAGTAATTCTCGTTCTATCGATCATATAAGCATAATATGGCTAATAATATGAGTTAGATTGATAACAATAAGAGTAATAAGTATAGTAATTGTCGTTCTATCGATCATATAAGCATAATATGGCTAATAATATGAGTTAGATTGATAATAATAAGAGTAATAAGTATAGTAATTGTCGTTCAATCGATCATATAAGCATAATATGGCTAATAATATGAGTTAAATTGATAATACTAAGAGTAGTGAGTATAGTAATTCTCGTTCTATTGATCATATAAGCATAATATGGCTAGTAATATGAGTTAGATTGATAATAATAAGAGTAATAAGTATAGTAATTGTCGTTCTATCGATATTATAAGCATAATATGGCTAATAATATGAGTTAGATTGATAATACTAAGAGTAGTGAGTATAGTAATTCTCGTTCTATCGATCATATAAGCATAATATGGCTAATAATATGAGTTAGATTGATAACAATAAGAGTAATAAGTATAGTAATTGTCGTTCTATCGATCATATAAGCATAATATGGCTAATAATATGAGTTAGATTGATAATAATAAGAGTAATAAGTATAGTAATTGTCGTTCTATCGATATTATAAGCATAATATGGCTAATAATATGAGTTAGATTGATAATACTAAGAGTAGTGAGTATAGTAATTCTCGTTCTGTCGATCATATAAGCATAATATGGCTAATAATATGAGTTAGATTGATAACAATAAGAGTAATAAGTATAGTAATTGTCGTTCTATCGATCATATAAGCATAATATGGCTAATAATATGAGTTAGATTGATAATAATAAGAGTAATAAGTATAGTAATTGTCGTTCTATCGATCATATAAGCATAATATGGCTAATAATATGAGTTAGATTGATAATACTAAGAGTAGTGAGTATAGTAATTCTCGTTCTATCGATCATATAAGCATAATATGGCCAATAATATGAGTTAGATTGATAACAATAAGAGTAATAAGTATAGTAATTGTCGTTCTATCGATCATATAAGCATAATATGGCTAATAATATGAGTTAGATTGATAATAATAAGAGTAATGAGTATAGTAATTGTCGTTCTATCGATCATATAAGCATAATATGGCTAATAATATGAGTTAGATTGGTAATACTAAGAGTAATAAGTATAGTAATTGTCGTTCTATCGATCATATAAGCATAATATGGCTAATAATATGAGTTAGATTGATAATACTAAGAGTAGTGAGTATATTAATTCTCGTTCTATCGATCATATAGGCATAATATGGCTAATAATATGAGTTAGATTGATAATAATAAGAGTAATAAGTATAGTAATTGTCGTTCTATCGATCATATCTGCATAATATGGTTAATAACATGAGTTAGATTGATAATAGTGAGTGTAATAAGTATAGTAATTGTCGTTCTGTCGATCATATAAGCATAATATGGCTAATAATACGAGTTAGATTGATAATAATAAGAGTAATGAGTATAGTAATTGTCGTTCTATCGATCATATAAGCATAATATGGCTAATAATACGAGTTAGATTGATAATAATAAGAGTAATAAGTATAGTAATTGTCGTTCTATCAATCATTTAAGCATAATATGTCTAATAATACGAGTTAGATTGATAATAATAACAGTAATAAGTATAGTAATTGTCGTTCTATCGATAATATAAGCATAATATGGCTAATAATATGAGTTAGATTGATAATACTAAGAGTAGTGAGTATAGTAATTCTCGTTCTATCGATCACATAAGCATAATATGGCTAATAATATGAGTTAGATTGATAACAATAAGAGTAATAAGTATAGCAATTGTCGTTCTATCGATCATATAAGCATAATATGGCTAATAATATGAGTTAGATTGATAATAATAAGAGTAATAAGTATAGTAATTGTCGTTCAATCGATCATATAAGCATAATATGGCTAATAATATGAGTTAAATTGATAATACTAAGAGTAGTGAGTATAGTAATTCTCGTTCTATCGATCATATAAGCATAATATGGCTAATAATATGAGTTAGATTGATAATAATAAGAGTAATGAGTATAGTAATTGTAGTTCTATCGATCATTTAAGCATAATATGGTTAATAATATGAGTTAGATTCATAATAAAAAGAGTAATAGGTATAGCAAATGTCGTGCGATCGATCATATCTGCATAATATGGTTAATAATATGAGTTAGATTGATAACAATAAGAGTAATAAGTATAGTAATTGTCGTTCTATCGATCATATAAGCATAATATGGCTAATAATATGAGTTAGATTGATAATAATAAGAGTAATAAGTATAGTAATTGTCGTTCAATCGATCATATAAGCATAATATGGCTAATAATATGAGTTAAATTGATAATACTAAGAGTAGTGAGTATAGTAATTCTCGTTCTATTGATCATATAAGCATAATATGGCTAGTAATATGAGTTAGATTGATAATAATAAGAGTAATAAGTATAGTAATTGTCGTTCTATCGATATTATAAGCATAATATGGCTAATAATATGAGTTAGATTGATAATACTAAGAGTAGTGAGTATAGTAATTCTCGTTCTATCGATCATATAAGCATAATATGGCTAATAATATGAGTTAGATTGATAACAATAAGAGTAATAAGTATAGTAATTGTCGTTCTATCGATCATATAAGCATAATATGGCTAATAATATGAGTTAGATTGATAATAATAAGAGTAATAAGTATAGTAATTGTCGTTCTATCGATATTATAAGCATAATATGGCTAATAATATGAGTTAGATTGATAATACTAAGAGTAGTGAGTATAGTAATTCTCGTTCTGTCGATCATATAAGCATAATATGGCTAATAATATGAGTTAGATTGATAACAATAAGAGTAATAAGTATAGTAATTGTCGTTCTATCGATCATATAAGCATAATATGGCTAATAATATGAGTTAGATTGATAATAATAAGAGTAATAAGTATAGTAATTGTCGTTCTATCGATCATATAAGCATAATATGGCTAATAATATGAGTTAGATTGATAATACTAAGAGTAGTGAGTATAGTAATTCTCGTTCTATCGATCATATAAGCATAATATGGCCAATAATATGAGTTAGATTGATAACAATAAGAGTAATAAGTATAGTAATTGTCGTTCTATCGATCATATAAGCATAATATGGCTAATAATATGAGTTAGATTGATAATAATAAGAGTAATGAGTATAGTAATTGTCGTTCTATCGATCATATAAGCATAATATGGCTAATAATATGAGTTAGATTGGTAATACTAAGAGTAATAAGTATAGTAATTGTCGTTCTATCGATCATATAAGCATAATATGGCTAATAATATGAGTTAGATTGATAATACTAAGAGTAGTGAGTATATTAATTCTCGTTCTATCGATCATATAGGCATAATATGGCTAATAATATGAGTTAGATTGATAATAATAAGAGTAATAAGTATAGTAATTGTCGTTCTATCGATCATATCTGCATAATATGGTTAATAACATGAGTTAGATTGATAATAGTGAGTGTAATAAGTATAGTAATTGTCGTTCTGTCGATCATATAAGCATAATATGGCTAATAATACGAGTTAGATTGATAATAATAAGAGTAATGAGTATAGTAATTGTCGTTCTATCGATCATATAAGCATAATATGGCTAATAATACGAGTTAGATTGATAATAATAAGAGTAATAAGTATAGTAATTGTCGTTCTATCAATCATTTAAGCATAATATGTCTAATAATACGAGTTAGATTGATAATAATAACAGTAATAAGTATAGTAATTGTCGTTCTATCGATAATATAAGCATAATATGGCTAATAATATGAGTTAGATTGATAATACTAAGAGTAGTGAGTATAGTAATTCTCGTTCTATCGATCACATAAGCATAATATGGCTAATAATATGAGT
>NW_027474958.1:0-20957 GCF_050947335.1 Megachile rotundata | reverse complement strand
TTATTAGCTATATTATGCTTATATGATCGATAGAACGACATTTGCTAAACTTATTACACTCACTATTATCAATGTAACTCATATTATTAACCATATTATGCAGATATGATCGATAGAACGACAATTACTATACTCATTACTCTTATTATTATCAATCTAACTCATATTATTAACCATATTATGCTTATATGATCGATAGAACGACATTTACTAAACTTATTACACTCACTATTATCAATGTAACTCATATTATTAACCATATTATGCAGATATGATCGATAGAACGACAATTACTATACTCATTACTCTTATTATTATCAATCTAACTCATATTATTAACCATATTATGCAGATATGATCGATAGAACGACAATTACTAGACTCATTACTCTTATTATTATCAATCTAACTCATATGATTAGCCATATTATGCTTATATGTTCGATAGAACGACAATTACTATACTTATTACGCTCACTATTATCAATCTAACTCATATTATTAACCACATTATGCAGATACGATCGATAGAACGACAATAACTATACTCATTACTCTTATTATTATCTATCTAACTCATATTATTAGCCATATTATGCTTATATGATCGATAGAGCGACAATTACTATACTTATTACACTCACTATTATCAATCTAACTCATATTATTAGCCACATTATGCTTATATGATCGATAGTACGACAATTACTATACTCATTACTCTTACTATTATCAATCTAACTCATATTATTAGCCATATTCTGCTTATATGATCGATAGAACGACAATTACTATACTTATTACACTCACTATTATCAATCTAACTCATATTATTAGCCATATTATGCAGAATATGATCGATAGAACGACAATTACTATACTCATTACTCCTATTATTATCAATCTAACTCATATTATTAGCCATATTATGGTTATATGACCGATAGAACGACAATTACTATACTTATTACTCTTATTATTATCAATCTAACTCATATTATTAGCCACATTATGCTTATATGATCGATAGTACGATAATTACTATACTCATTACTCTTACTATTATCAATCTAACTCATATTATTAGCCATATTCTGCTTATATGATCGATAGAACGACAATTACTATACTTATAACACTCACTATTATCAATCTAACTCATATTATTAGCCATATTATGCTTATATGATCGATAGAACGACAATTACTATACTTATTACTCTTATTATTATCAATCTAACTCATATTATTAGCCATATTATGCTCATATGACCGATAGAACGACAATTACTATACTTATTACACTCACTATTACCAATCTAACTCATATTATTAACCATATTATGCAGATATGATCGATAGAACGACAATTACTATACTCACTACTCTTATTATTATCAATCTAACTCATATTATTAGCCACATTATGCTTATATGATCGATAGTACGACAATTACTATACATATTACCCTTATTATTATCAATCTAACTCATATTATTAGCCATATTATGCTTATATGATCGATAGGACGGCAATTGCTATACTCATTACTGTTATTATTATCAATCTAACTCATATTATTAGCCATATTATGCTTATAAGATCGATAGAACGACAATTACTATACTTATTACTCTTATTATTATCAATGTAACTCATATTATTAGCTATATATGCTTATATGATCGATAGAACGACATTTACTAAACTTATTACACTCACTATTATCAATGTAACTCATATTATTAACCATATTATGCAGATATGATCGATAGAACGACAATTACTATACTCATTACTCTTATTATTATCAATCTAACTCATATTATTAACCATATTATGCAGATATGATCGATAGAACGACAATTACTATACTCATTACTCTTATTATTATCAATCTAACTCATATTATTAGCCATATTATGCTTATATGATCGATAGGACGACAATTACTATACTCATTACTCTTATTATTATCAATCTAACTCATATTATTAGCCACATTATGCTTATATGATCGATAGTACGACAATTACTATACTCATTACTCTTACTATTATCAATCTAACTCATATTATTAGCCATATTCTGCTTATATGATCGATAGAACGACAATTACTATACTTATTACACTCACTATTATCAATCTAACTCATATTATTAGCCATATTATGCTTATATGATCGATAGAACGACACTTACTAAACTTATTACACACACTATTATCAATCTAACTCATATTATTAACCATATTATGCAGATATGATCGATAGAACGACAATTACTATACTCATTACTCCTATTATTATCAATCTAACTCATATTATTAGCCATATTATGGTTATATGACCGATAGAACGACAATTACTATACTTATTACTCTTATTATTATCAATCTAACTCATATTATTAGCCACATTATGCTTATATGATCGATAGTACGATAATTACTATACTCATTACTCTTACTATTATCAATCTAACTCATATCATTAGCCATATTCTGCTTATATGATCGATAGAACGACAATTACTATACTTATAACACTCACTATTATCAATCTAACTCATATTATTAGCCATATTATGCTTATATGATCGATAGAACGACAATTACTATACTTATTACTCTTATTATTATCAATCTAACTCATATTATTAGCCATATTATGCTCATATGACCGATAGAACGACAATTACTATACTTATTACACTCACTATTACCAATCTAACTCATATTATTAACCATATTATGCAGATATGATCGATAGAACGACAATTACTATACTCACTACTCTTATTATTATCAATCTAACTCATATTATTAGCCACATTATGCTTATATGATCGATAGTACGACAATTACTATACTCATTACTCTTACTATTATCAATATAACTCATATTATTAGCCATATTCTGCTTATATGATCGATAGAACGACAATTACTATACTTATTACACTCACTATTGTCAATCTAACTCATATTATTAGCCATATTATGCTTATATGATCGATAGAACGACAGTTACTATACATATTACTCTTATTATTATCAATCTAACTCATATTATTAGCCATATTATGCTTATATGATCGATAGGACGACAATTACTATACTCATTACTGTTATTATTATCAATCTAACTCATATTATTAGCCATATTATGCTTATATGATCGATAGAACGACAATTACTATACTTATTACTCTTATTATTATCAATCTAACTCATATTATTAGCCACATTATGCTTCTATGATCGATAGTACGACAATTACTATACTCATTACTCTTACTATTATCAATCTAACTCATATTATTAGCCATATTCTGCTTATATGATCGATAGGACGACAATTACTATACTCATTACTGTTATTATTATCAATCTAACTCATATTATTAGCCATATTATGCTTATATGATCGATAGAACGATAATTACTATACATATTACTCTTATTATTATCAATCTAACTCATATATTAGCCTTATTATGCTTATATGATCGATAGGACGACAATTACTATACTCATTACTGTTATTATTATCAATCTAACTCATATTATTAGCCATATTATGCTTATATGATCGATAGAACGATAATTACTATACATATTACCCTTATTATTATCAATCTAACTCATATTATTAGCCATAATATGCTTATATGATCGATAGGACGGCAATTGCTATACTCATTACTGTTATTATCATCAATCTAACTCATATTATTAGCCATATTATGCTTATAAGATCGATAGAACGACAATTACTATACTTATTACTCTTATTATTATCAATGTAACTCATATTATTAGCTATATTACGCTTATATGATCGATAGAACGACATTTACTAAACTTATACACTCACTATTATCAATGTAACTCATATTATTAACCATATTATGCAGATATGATCGATAGAACGACAATTACTATACTCATTACTCTTATTATTATCAATCTAACTCATATTATTAACCATATTATGCAGATATGATCGATAGAACGACAATTACTAGACTCATTACTCTTATTATTATCAATCTAACTCATATGATTAGCCATATTATGCTTATATGATCGATAGAACGACAATTACTATACTCATTACTCTTATTATTATCATTCTAACTCATATTATTAGCTATATTATGCTTATATGATCGAGAGAACGACATTTACTAAACTTATTACACTCACTTTTATCAGTCTAACTCATATTATTAGCCATATTATGCTTATATGATCGATAGAACGACAATTACTGTACTTATTACTCTTATTATTATCAATCTAACTCATATTATTAGCCATATTATGCTTATATGATCGATAGAACGACAATTACTATACTTATTACACTCACTATTATCAATCTAACTCATATTATTAACCACATTATGCAGATACGATCGATAGAACGACAATAACTATACTCATTACTCTTATTATTATCAATCTAACTCATATTATTAGCCACATTATGCTTATATGATCGATAGTACGACAATTACTATACTCATTACTCTTACTATTATCAATCTAACTCATATTATTAGCCATATTCTGCTTATATGATCGATAGAACGACAATTACTATACTTATTACACTCACTATTATCAATCTAACTCATATTATTAGCCATATTATGCTTATATGATCGATAGAACGACACTTACTAAACTTATTACACACACTATTATCAATCTAACTCATATTATTAACCATATTATGCAGATATGATCGATAGAACGACAATTACTATACTTATTAATCTTATTATTATCAATCTAACTCATATTATTAGCCATTATTATGCAGATATGATCGATAGAACGACAATTACTAACTTATTACACTCACTATTATCAATCTAACTCATATTATTAACCATATTATGCAGATATGATCGATAGAACGACAATTACTATACTCATTACTCTTATTATTATCAATCTAACTCATATTATTAGCCATATTATGGTTATATGACCGATAGAACGACAATTACTATACTTATTACTCTTATTATTATCAATCTAACTCATATTATTAGCCACATTATGCTTATCTGATCGATAGTACGACAATTACTATACTCATTACTCTTACTATTATCAATCTAACTCATATTATGAGCCATATTCTGCTTATATGATCGATAGAACGACAATTACTATACTTAGCACACTCACTTATTATCAATCTAACTCATATTATTAGCCATATTATGGTTATATGACCGATAGAACGACAATTACTATACTTATTACTCTTATTATTATCAATCTAACTCATATTATTAGCCACATTATGCTTATCTGATCGATAGTACGACAATTACTATACTCATTACTCTTACTATTATCAATCTAACTCATATTATGAGCCATATTCTGCTTATATGATCGATAGAACGACAATTACTATACTTAGCACACTCACTATTATGAATCTAACTCATATTATTAGCCATATTATGCTTATATGATCGATAGAACGACAGTTACTATACTTATTACTCTTATTATTATCAATGTAAACTCATATTATTAGCTATATTATGCTTATATGATCGATAGAACGACATTTGCTAAACTTATTACACTCACTATTATCAATGTAACTCATATTATTAACCATATTATGCAGATATGATCGATAGAACGACAATTACTATACTCATTACTCTTATTATTATCAATCTAACTCATATTATTAACCATATTATGCTTATATGATCGATAGAACGACATTTACTAAACTTATTACACTCACTATTATCAATGTAACTCATATTATTAACCATATTATGCAGATATGATCGATAGAACGACAATTACTATACTCATTACTCTTATTATTATCAATCTAACTCATATTATTAACCATATTATGCAGATATGATCGATAGAACGACAATTACTAGACTCATTACTCTTATTATTATCAATCTAACTCATATGATTAGCCATATTATGCTTATATGTTCGATAGAACGACAATTACTATACTTATTACGCTCACTATTATCAATCTAACTCATATTATTAACCACATTATGCAGATACGATCGATAGAACGACAATAACTATACTCATTACTCTTATTATTATCTATCTAACTCATATTATTAGCCATATTATGCTTATATGATCGATAGAGCGACAATTACTATACTTATTACACTCACTATTATCAATCTAACTCATATTATTAGCCACATTATGCTTATATGATCGATAGTACGACAATCTACTATACTCATTACTCTTACTATTATCAATCTAACTCATATTATTAGCCATATTCTGCTTATATGATCGATAGAACGACAATTACTATACTTATTACACTCACTATTATCAATCTAACTCATATTATTAGCCATATTATGCAGATATGATCGATAGAACGACAATTACTATACTCATTACTCCTATTATTATCAATCTAACTCATATTATTAGCCATATTATGGTTATATGACCGATAGAACGACAATTACTATACTTATTACTCTTATTATTATCAATCTAACTCATATTATTAGCCACATTATGCTTATATGATCGATAGTACGATAATTACTATACTCATTACTCTTACTATTATCAATCTAACTCATATTATTAGCCATATTCTGCTTATATGATCGATAGAACGACAATTACTATACTTATAACACTCACTATTATCAATCTAACTCATATTATTAGCCATATTATGCTTATATGATCGATAGAACGACAATTACTATACTTATTACTCTTATTATTATCAATCTAACTCATATTATTAGCCATATTATGCTCATTATGACCGATAGAACGACAATTACTATACTTATTACACTCACTATTACCAAATCTAACTCATATTATTAACCATATTATGCAGATATGATCGATAGAACGACAATTACTATACTCACTACTCTTATTATTATCAATCTAACTCATATTATTAGCCACATTATGCTTATATGATCGATAGTACGACAATTACTATACATATTACCCTTATTATTATCAATCTAACTCATATTATTAGCCATATTATGCTTATATGATCGATAGGACGGCAATTGCTATACTCATTACTGTTATTATTATCAATCTAACTCATATTATTAGCCATATTATGCTTATAAGATCGATAGAACGACAATTACTATACTTATTACTCTTATTATTATCAATGTAACTCATATTATTAGCTATATTATGCTTATATGATCGATAGAACGACATTTACTAAACTTATTACACTCACTATTATCAATGTAACTCATATTATTAACCATATTATGCAGATATGATCGATAGAACGACAATTACTATACTCATTACTCTTATTATTATCAATCTAACTCATATTATTAACCATATTATGCAGATATGATCGATAGAACGACAATTACTATACTCATTACTCTTATTATTATCAATCTAACTCATATTATTAGCCATATTATGCTTATATGATCGATAGTACGACAATTACTATACTCATTACTCTTATTATTATCAATCTAACTCATATTATTAGCCACATTATGCTTATATGATCGATAGTACGACAATTACTATACTCATTCTTACTATTATCAATCTAACTCATATTATTAGCCATATTCTGCTTATATGATCGATAGAACGACAATTACTATACTTATTACACTCACTATTATCAATCTAACTCATATTATTAGCCATATTATGCTTATATGATCGATAGAACGACACTTACTAAACTTATTACACACACTATTATCAATCTAACTCATATTATTAACCATATTATGCAGATATGATCGATAGAACGACAATTACTATACTCATTACTCCTATTATTATCAATCTAACTCATATTATTAGCCATATTATGGTTATATGACCGATAGAACGACAATTACTATACTTATTACTCTTATTATTATCAATCTAACTCATATTATTAGCCACATTATGCTTATATGATCGATAGTACGATAATTACTATACTCATTACTCTTACTATTATCAATCTAACTCATATCATTAGCCATATTCTGCTTATATGATCGATAGAACGACAATTACTATACTTATAACACTCACTATTATCAATCTAACTCATATTATTAGCCATATTATGCTTATATGATCGATAGAACGACAATTACTATACTTATTACTCTTATTATTATCAATCTAACTCATATTATTAGCCATATTATGCTCATATGACCGATAGAACGACAATTACTATACTTATTACACTCACTATTACCAATCTAACTCATATTATTAACCATATTATGCAGATATGATCGATAGAACGACAATTACTATACTCACTACTCTTATTATTATCAATCTAACTCATATTATTAGCCACATTATGCTTATATGATCGATAGTACGACAATTACTATACTCATTACTCTTACTATTATCAATATAACTCATATTATTAGCCATATTCTGCTTATATGATCGATAGAACGACAATTACTATACTCATTACTGTTATTATTATCAATCTAACTCATATTATTAGCCATATTATGCTTATATGATCGATAGAACGACAATTACTATACTCATTACTCTTATTATTATCAATCTAACTCATATTATTAGCCATATTATGCTTATATGATCGATAGAACGACTATTACTAAACTTATTACACTCACTATTATCAATGTAACTCATATTATTAACCATATTATGCAGATATGATCGATAGAACGACAATTACTATGCTCATTACTCTTATTATTATCAATCTAACTCATATTATTAACCATACTATGCAGATATGATCGATAGAACGACAATTACTATACTCATTACTCCTATTATTATCAATCTAACTCATATTATTAGCCATATTATGGTTATATGACCGATAGAACGACAATTACTATACTTATTACTCTTATTATTATCAATCTAACTCATATTATTAGCCACATTATGCTTATATGATCGATAGTACGATAATTACTATACTCATTACTCTTACTATTATCAATCTAACTCATATTATTAGCCATATTCTGCTTATATGGTCGATAGAACGACAATTACTATACTTATTACACTCACTATTACCAATCTAACTCATATTATTAACCATATTATGCAGATATGATCGATAGAACGACAATTACTATACTCACTACTCTTATTATTATCAATCTAACTCATATTATTAGCCACATTATGCTTATATGATCGATAGTACGACAATTACTATACTCATTACTCTTACTATTATCAATATAACTCATATTATTAGCCATATTCTGCTTATATGATCGATAGAACGACAATTACTATACTTATTACACTCACTATTGTCAATCTAACTCATATTATTAGCCATATTATGCTTATATGATCGATAGAACGACAGTTACTATACATATTACTCTTATTATTATCAATCTAACTCATATTATTAGCCATATTATGCTTATATGATCGATAGGACGACAATTACTATACTCATTACTGTTATTATTATCAATCTAACTCATATTATTAGCCATATTATGCTTATATGATCGATAGAACGACAATTACTATACTTATTACTCTTATTATTATCAATCTAACTCATATTATTAGCCACATTATGCTTATATGATCGATAGTACGACAATTACTATACTCATTACTCTTCCTGTTATCAATCTAACTCATATTATTAGCCATATTCTGCTTATATGATCGATAGAACGACAATTACTATACTTATTACACTCACTATTATCAATCTAACTCATATTATTAGCCATATTATGCTTATATGATCGATAGAACGACAATTACTATACTCATTACTGTTATTATTATCAATCTAACTCATATTATTAGCCATATTATGCTTATATGATCGATAGAACGATAATTACTATACATATTACCCTTATTATTATCAATCTAACTCATATTATTAGCCATATTATGCTTATATGATCGATAGGACGGCAATTGCTATACTCATTACTGTTATTATTATCAATCTAACTCATATTATTAGCCATATTATGCTTATAAGATCGATAGAACGACAATTACTATACTTATTACTCTTATTATTATCAATGTAACTCATATTATTAGCTATATTATGCTTATATGATCGATAGAACGACATTTACTAAACTTATTACACTCACTATTATCAATGTAACTCATATTATTAACCATATTATGCAGATATGATCGATAGAACGACAATTACTATACTCATTACTCTTATTATTATCAATCTAACTCATATTATTAACCATATTATGCAGATATGATCGATAGAACGACAATTACTATACTCATTACTCTTATTATTATCAATCTAACTCATATTATTAGCCATATTATGCTTATATGATCGATAGGACGACAATTACTATATTCATTACTGTTACTATTATCAATCTAACTCATATTATTAGCAATATTATGCTTATATGATCGATAGAACGACAGTTACTATATTTATTACTCTTATTATTATCAATGTAACTCATATTATTAGCTATATTATGCTTATATGATCGATAGAACGACATTTACTAAACTTATTACACTCACTATTATCAATGTAACTCATATTATTAACCATATTATGCAGATATGATCGATAGAACGACAATTACTATACTCATTACTCTTATTATTATCAATCTAACTCATATTATTAACCATATTATGCAGATATGATCGATAGAACGACAATTACTAGACTCATTACTCTTATTATTATCAATCTAACTCATATGATTAGCCATATTATGCTTATATGATCGATAGAACGACAATTACTATACACATTACTCTTATTATTATCATTCTAACTCATATTATTAGCTATATTATGCTTATATGATCGAGAGAACGACATTTACTAAACTTATTACACTCACTTTTATCAATCTAACTCATATTATTAGCCATATTATGCTTATATGATCGATAGGACGACAATTACTATACTCATTACTGTTATTATTATCAATCTAACTCATATTATTAGTCATATTATGCAGATATGATCGATAGAACGACAATTACTATACTCATTACTCTTATTATTATCAATGTAACTCATATTATTAGCTATACTATGCTTATATGATCGATAGAACGACATTTACTAAACTTATTACACTCACTATTCTCAATCTAACTCATATTATTAACCATATTATGCAGATATGATCGATAGAACGACAATTACTATACTCATTACTCTTATTATTATCAATCTAACTCATATTATTAGCCATATTATGCTTATATGATCGATAGGACGACAATTACTATACTCATTACTGTTATTATTATGAATCTAACTCA
The DNA here is from genome assembly GCF_050947335.1 of Megachile rotundata. Lineage (NCBI taxonomy): Eukaryota > Metazoa > Arthropoda > Insecta > Hymenoptera > Megachilidae > Megachile > Megachile rotundata. Next base: position 9,588 of record NW_027474958.1, on the reverse strand, counting down.
TATTATTAGCCATATTATGCTTATATGATCGATACAACGACAATTACTATACTTATTACTCTTATTATTATCAATGTAACTAATATTATTAGCTGTATTATGCTTATATGATCGATAGAACGACATTTACTAAACTTATTACACTCACTATTATCAATGTAACTCATATTATTAACCATATTATGCAGATATGATCGATAGAACGACAATTACTATACTCATTACTCTTATTATTATCAATCTAACTCATATTATTAGCCATATTATGCTTATATGATCGATAGAACGACAATTACTATACTCATTACACTCACTATTATCGATCTAACTCATATTAGTAACCATATTATGGAGATATGATCGATAGAACGACCACTATTATACTTATTACACTCAATATTATCAATCTAACTCATATTATTAGCCATATTATGCTTATATGATCGATAGAACGACAATTACTATACTCATTACTCTTATTATTATCAATGTAACTCATATTATTAGCTATATTATGCTTATATGATCGATAGAACGACATTTACTAAACTTATTACACTCACTATTATCAATCTAACTCATATTATTAACCATATTATGCTTATATGATCGATAGAACGACAATTACTATACTTATTACTCTTATTATTATCAATGTAACTCATATTATTAGCTATATTATGCTTATATGATCGATAGAACGACATTTACTAAACTTATTACACTCACTATTATCAATGTAACTCATATTATTAACCATATTATGCAGATATGATCGATAGAACGACAATTACTATACTCATTACTCTTATTATTATCAATCTAACTCATATTATTAACCATATTATGCAGATATGATCGATAGAACGACAATTACTAGACTCATTACTCTTATTATTATCAATCTAACTCATATGATTAGCCATATTATGCTTATATGATCGATAGAGCGACAATTACTATACTTATTACACTCACTATTATCAATCTAACTCATATTATTAGCCATATTATGCTTATCTGATCGATAGAACGACAATTACTATACTCATTACTGTTATTATTATCAATCTAACTCATATTATTAGCCATATTATGCTTATATGATCGGTAGGACGACAATTACTATACTCATTACTGTTATTATTATCAATCTAACTCATATTATTAGCCATATTATGCTTATATGATCGATAGAACGATAATTACTATACATATTACTCTTATTATTATCAATCTAACTCATATTATTAGCCTTATTATGCTTATATGATCGATAGGACGACAATTACTATACTCATTACTGTTATTATTATCAATCTAACTCATATTATTAGCCATATTATGCTTATATGATCGATAGAACGATAATTACTATACATATTACACTCACTTTTATCAATCTAACTCATATTATTAGCCATATTATGCTTATATGATCGATAGTACGACAATTACTATACTTATTACACTGACTATTACCAATCTAACTCATATTATTAACCATATTATGCAGATATGATCGATAGAACGACAATTACTATACTTATTAATCTTATTATTATCAATCTAACTCATATTATTAACCATATTATGCAGATATGATCGATAGAACGACAATTACTAGACTCATTATTCTTATTATTATCAATCTAACTCATATTATTAGGCATATTATGCTTATATGATCGACAGAACGATAATTACTATACATATTACTCTTATTATTATCAATCTAACTCATATTATTAGCCATATTATGCTTATATGATCGATAGGACGACAATTACTATACTCATTACTGTTATTATTATCAATCTAACTCATATTATTAGCCATATTATGCTTATATGATCGATAGAACGATAATTACTATACATATTACCCTTATTATTATCAATCTAACTCATATTATTAGCCATATTATGCTTATATGATCGATAGGACGGCAATTGCTATACTCATTACTGTTATTATTATCAATCTAACTCATATTATTAGCCATATTATGCTTATAAGATCGATAGAACGACAATTACTATACTTATTACTCTTATTATTATCAATGTAACTCATATTATTAGCTATATTATGCTTATATGATCGATAGAACGACATTTACTAAACTTATTACACTCACTATTATCAATGTAACTCATATTATTAACCATATTATGCAGATATGATCGATAGAACGACAATTACTATACTCATTACTCTTATTATTATCAATCTAACTCATATTATTAACCATATTATGCAGATATGATCGATAGAACGACAATTACTATACTCATTACTCTTATTATTATCAATCTAACTCATATTATTAGCCATATTATGCTTATATGATCGATAGGACGACAATTACTATATTCATTACTGTTACTATTATCAATCTAACTCATATTATTAGCAATATTATGCTTATATGATCGATAGAACGACAGTTACTATATTTATTACTCTTATTATTATCAATGTAACTCATATTATTAGCTATATTATGCTTATATGATCGATAGAACGACATTTACTAAACTTATTACACTCACTATTATCAATGTAACTCATATTATTAACCATATTATGCAGATATGATCGATAGAACGACAATTACTATACTCATTACTCTTATTATTATCAATCTAACTCATATTATTAACCATATTATGCAGATATGATCGATAGAACGACAATTACTAGACTCATTACTCTTATTATTATCAATCTAACTCATATGATTAGCCATATTATGCTTATATGATCGATAGAACGACAATTACTATACACATTACTCTTATTATTATCATTCTAACTCATATTATTAGCTATATTATGCTTATATGATCGAGAGAACGACATTTACTAAACTTATTACACTCACTTTTATCAATCTAACTCATATTATTAGCCATATTATGCTTATATGATCGATAGAACGACAATTACTATACTTATTACGCTCACTATTATCAATCTAACTCATATTATTAACCACATTATGCAGATACGATCGATAGAACGACAATAACTATACTCATTACTCTTATTATTATCTATCTAACTCATATTATTAGCCATATTATGCTTATATGATCGATAGAGCGACAATTACTATACTTATTACACTCACTATTATCAATCTAACTCATATTATTAGCCATATTATGCTTATATGATCGATAGAACGATAATTACTATACATATTACTCTTATTATTATCAATCTAACTCATATTATTAGCCTTATTATGCTTATATGATCGATAGGACGACAATTACTATACTCATTACTGTTATTATTATCAATCTAACTCATATTATTAGCCATATTATGCTTATATGATCGATAGAACGATAATTACTATACATATTACCCTTATTATTATCAATCTAACTCATATTATTAGCCACATTATGCTTATATGATCGATAGAACGATAATTACTATACATATTACCCTTATTATTATCAATCTAACTCATATTATTAGCCATATTATGCTTATATGATCGATAGGACGGCAATTGCTATACTCATTACTGTTATTATTATCAATCTAACTCATATTATTAGCCATATTATGCTTATAAGATCGATAGAACGACAATTACTATACTTATTACTCTTATTATTATCAATGTAACTCATATTATTAACCATATTATGCAGATATGATCGATAGAACGACAATTACTGTACTCATTACTCTTATTATTATCAATCTAACTCATATTATTAACCATATTATGCAGATATGATCGATAGAACGACAATTACTATACTTATTACTCTTATTATTATCAATGTAACTCATATTATTAGCTATATTATGCTTATATTATCGATAGAACGACATTTACTAAACTTATTACACTCACTATTATCAATGTAACTCATATTATTAACCATATTATGCAGATATGATCGATAGAACGACAATTACTATACTCATTACACTTATTATTATCAATCTAACTCATATTATTAACCATATTATGCAGATATGATCGATAGAACGACAATTACTATACTCATTACTCTTATTATTATCAATCTAACTCATATTATTAGCCATATTATGCTTATATGATCGATAGGACGACAATTACTATATTCATTACTGTTACTATTATCAATCTAACTCATATTATTAGCAATATTATGCTTATATGATCGATAGAACGACAGTTACTATACTTATTACTCTTATTATTATCAATGTAACTCATATTATTAGCTATATTATGCTTATATGATCGATAGAACGACATTTACTAATCTTATTACACTCACTATTATCAATGTAACTCATATTATTAACCATATTATGCAGATATGATCGATAGAACGACAATTACTATACTCATTACTCTTATTATTATCAATCTAACTCATATTATTAACCATATTATGCAGATATGATCGATAGAACGACAATTACTAGACTCATTACTCTTATTATTATCAATCTAACTCATATGATTAGCCATATTATGCTTATATGATCGATAGAACGACAATTACTATACTCATTACTCTTATTATTATCATTCCAACTCATATTATTAGCTATATTATGCTTATATGATCGAGAGAACGACATTTACTAAACTTATTACACTCACTTTTATCAATCTAACTCATATTATTAGCCATATTATGCTTATATGATCGATAGAACGACAATTACTGTACTTATTACGCTCACTATTATCAATCTAACTCATATTATTAACCACATTATGCAGATACGATCGATAGAACGACAATAACTATACTCATTACTCTTATTATTATCTATCTAACTCATATTATTAGCCATATTATGCTTATATGATCGATAGAGCGACAATTACTATACTTATTACACTCACTATTATCAATCTAACTCATATTATTAGCCATATTATGCTTATCTGATCGATAGAACGACAATTACTATACTCATTACTGTTATTATTATCAATCTAACTCATATTATTAGCCATATTATGCTTATATGATCGATAGAACGACAATTACTATACTCATTACTCTTATTATTATCAATCTAACTCATATTATTAGCCATATTATGCTTATATGATCGATAGAACGACAATTACTATACTCATTATTCTTATTATTATCAATCTAACTCATATTATTAGCGATATTATGCTTATATGATCGATAGAACGACATTTACTAAACTTATTACACTCACTTTTATCAATCTAACTCATATTATTAGCCATATTATGCTTATATGATCGATAGTACGACAATTACTATACTTATTACACTGACTATTACCAATCTAACTCATATTATTAACCATATTATGCAGATATGATCGATAGAACGACAATTACTATACTTATTAATCTTATTATTATCAATCTAACTCATATTATTAACCATATTATGCAGATATGATCGATAGAACGACAATTACTAGACTCATTATTCTTATTATTATCAATCTAACTCATATTATTAGGCATATTATGCTTATATGATCGACAGAACGATAATTACTATACATATTACTCTTATTATTATCAATCTAACTCATATTATTAGCCATATTATGCTTATATGATCGATAGGACGACAATTACTATACTCATTACTGTTATTATTATCAATCTAACTCATATTATTAGCCATATTATGCTTATATGATCGATAGAACGACAGTTACTATACTCATTACTCTTATTATTATCAATGTAACTCATATTATTAGCCATATTATGCTTATATGATCGATAGAACGACAATTACTATACTCATTACTCTTATTATTATCAATCTAACTCATATTATTAGCCATATTCTGCTTATATGATCGATAGAACGACAATTACTATACTCATTACTCTTATTATTATCAATCTAACTCATATTATTAACCATATTATGCAGATATGATCGATAGAACGACAATTACTAGACTCATTATTCTTATTATTATCAATCTAACTCATATTATTAGGCATATTATGCTTATATGATCGACAGAACGATAATTACTGTACATATTGCTCTTATTATTATCAATCTAACTCATATTATTAGCCTCATTATGCTTATATGATCGATAGGACGACAATTACTATACTCATTACTGTTATTATTATCAATCTAACTCATATTATTAGCCATATTATGCTTATATGATCGATAGAACGATAATTACTATACATATTACCCTTATTATTATCAATCTAACTCATATTATTAGCCATATTATGCTTATATGATCGATAGGACGGCAATTGCTATACTCATTACTGTTATTATTATCAATCTAACTCATATTATTAGCCATATTATGCTTATAAGATCGATAGAACGACAATTACTATACTTATTACTCTTATTATTATCAATGTAACTCATATTATTAGCTATATTATGCTTATATGATCGATAGAACGACATTTACTAAACTTATTACACTCACTATTATCAATGTAACTCATATTATTAACCATATTATGCAGATATGATCGATAGAACGACAATTACTATACTCATTACTCTTATTATTATCAATCTAACTCATATTATTAACCATATTATGCAGATATGATCGATAGAACGACAATTACTATACTCATTACTCTTATTATTATCAATCTAACTCATATTATTAGCCATATTATGCTTATATGATCGATAGGACGAAAATTACTATATTCATTACTGTTACTATTATCAATCTAACTCATATTATTAGCAATATTATGCTTATATGATCGATAGAACGACAGTTACTATATTTATTACTCTTATTATTATCAATGTAACTCATATTATTAGCTATATTATGCTTATATGATCGATAGAACGACATTTACTAAACTTATTACACTCACTATTATCAATGTAACTCATATTATTAACCATATTATGCAGATATGATCGATAGAACGACAATTACTATACTCATTACTCTTATTATTATCAATCTAACTCATATTATTAACCATATTATGCAGATATGATCGATAGAACGACAATTACTAGACTCATTACTCTTATTATTATCAATCTAACTCATATGATTAGCCATATTATGCTTATATGATCGATAGAACGACAATTACTATACACATTACTCTTATTATTATCATTCTAACTCATATTATTAGCTATATTATGCTTATATGATCGAGAGAACGACATTTACTAAACTTATTACACTCACTTTTATCAATCTAACTCATATTATTAGCCATATTATGCTTATATGATCGATAGAACGACAATTACTATACTTATTACGCTCACTATTATCAATCTAACTCATATTATTAACCACATTATGCAGATACGATCGATAGAACGACAATAACTATACTCATTACTCTTATTATTATCTATCTAACTCATATTATTTGCCATATTATGCTTATATGATCGATAGAGCGACAATTACTATACTTATTACACTCACTATTATCAATCTAACTCATATTATTAGCCATATTATGCTTATCTGATCGATAGAACGACAATTACTATACTCATTACTGTTATTATTATCAATCTAACTCATATTATTAGCCACATTATGCTTATATGATCGATAGAACGACAATTACTATACTCATTACTCTTATTATTATCAATCTAACTCATATTATTAGCCATATTATGCTTATATGATCGATAGAACGACAATTACTATACTCATTATTCTTATTATTATCAATCTAACTCATATTATTAGCGATATTATGCTTATATGATCGATAGAACGACATTTACTAAACTTATTACACTCACTTTTATCAATCTAACTCATATTATTAGCCATATTATGCTTATATGATCGATAGTACGACAATTACTATACTTATTACACTGACTATTACCAATCTAACTCATATTATTAACCATATTATGCAGATATGATCGATAGAACGACAATTACTATACTTATTAATCTTATTATTATCAATCTAACTCATATTATTAACCATATTATGCAGATATGATCGATAGAACGACAATTAACAGACTCATTATTCTTATTATTATCAATCTAACTCATATTATTAGGCATATTATGCTTATATGATCGACAGAACGATAATTACTATACATATTACTCTTATTATTATCAATCTAACTCATATTATTAGCCATATTATGCTTATATGATCGATAGGACGACAATTACTATACTCATTACTGTTATTATTATCAATCTAACTCATATTATTAGCCATATTATGCTTATATGATCGATAGAACGACAGTTACTATACTCATTACTCTTATTATTATCAATGTAACTCATATTATTAGCCCTATTATGCTTATATGATCGATAGAACGACAATTACTATACTCATTACTCTTATTATTATCAATCTAACTCATATCATTAGCCATATTCTGCTTATATGATCGATAGAACGACAATTACTATACTCATTACTCTTATTATTATCAATCTAACTCATATTATTAACCATATTATGCAGATATGATCGATAGAACGACAATTACTAGACTCATTATTCTTATTATTATCAATCTAACTCATATTATTAGGCATATTATGCTTATATGATCGACAGAACGATAATTACTGTACATATTACTCTTATTATTATCAATCTAACTCATATTATTAGCCTCATTATGCTTATATGATCGATAGGACGACAATTACTATACTCATTACTGTTATTATTATCAATCTAACTCATATTATTAGCCATATTATGCTTATATGATCGATAGAACGATAATTACTATACATATTACCCTTATTATTATCAATCTAACTCATATTATTAGCCATATTATGCTTATATGATCGATAGACGGCAATTGCTATACTCATTACTGTTATTATTATCAATCTAACTCATATTATTAGCCATATTATGCTTATAAGATCGATAGAACGACAATTACTATACTTATTACTCTTATTATTATCAATGTAACTCATATTATTAGCTATATTATGCTTATATGATCGAGAGAACGACATTTACTAAACTTATTACACTCACTTTTATCAATCTAACTCATATTATTAGCCATATTATGCTTATATGTTCGATAGAACGACAATTACTATACTTATTACGCTCACTATTATCAATCTAACTCATATTATTAACCACATTATGCAGATACGATCGATACAACGACAATAACTATACTCATTACTCTTATTATTATCTATCTAACTCATATTATTAGCCATATTATGCTTATATGATCGATAGAGCGACAATTACTATACTTATTACACTCACTATTATCAATCTAACTCATATTATTAGCCACATTATGCTTATATGATCGATAGTACGACAATTACTATACTCATTACTCTTACTATTATCAATCTAACTCATATTATTAGCCATATTCTGCTTATATGATCGATAGAACGACAATTACTATACTTATTACACTCACTATTATCAATCTAACTCATATTATTAGCCATATTATGCTTATATGATCGATAGAACGACAATTACTATACTCATTACTGTTACTATTATCAATCTAACTCATATTATTAGCCATATTATGCTTATATGATCGATAGAACGACAAT